>NC_143024.1:68659482-68959482 GCF_057628025.1 Oncorhynchus mykiss
TGCCATACCCAACTCTGCTATCAAGCAATAGCATATGACTGATGCCTGCAACAAAAAGTACAGGCTTAGTAAGTGTTCATAATTGCATGCCTTAATCACTGGCCAAAATAAAAGTAGACCATAATCATGCACATCATTTATTCAAAAGTAAATTCATAATCAATACAAATATTTACTAGCCATGTCAACAACAAAAAATTGAACTACAAAAATGGTCTAAACATGTGAGACACGTATGGGATGTCAGGGATTCAGAGAATGACAGTTGAGTACTGGCCTAACCCTCACTGGACATGCAGTACACATGGCAAAAAGAGGACCACATTAAGAAACCCTGGTCTCCAGTAGTCCAATTTACTAACATGTCCTAATAGTCTAAGACAGAAACCCCTGTTCAGAATCCTGTTAATTCCACCAAAGACATTCATGATTGTTATTAGCCAATTAACTAATAATTTAGCTGTAGCGGCACCACCCATTAATCCTATTGGTCTGCATCACTTTGGAGGTCACTCGAGTGAGCTCAGCATCCATCAAACCTGAGCTGTGGTGGAGAAGCAATGGAAGGAAGATAAAGGCAGAGATACCTCTTTTCCTTAGACATTGTAGTGGTTTCTAGTTTTGCTGTTGGCGGTAAGTATCTTTCAGACAAAGTTGGTTTGTTTTAGTATCTCCCCCACCCCACTCTTGTTGTTTGGTTGTAAGTCTCGTGGTTGTGGTTTGTCAGACGTTGTAGTCCGGAGATTTGCTCTGCAGCTGCCTCAGTCTGATCTGTAGTGTCATGAAGGCCGCTACAGTCACGTGGAAGAGGATCTGCCACACGTTCCTCAGTTCAAACAGGCAGATGTTGGACAGACAGATCAGGGCGAAGGCCAGGAATGACTTACTGTTCCTCCTCACAGAGAAGTAAGCAAACAGGTAAAACTGCAGAGAGAAAGGTCAGACTAGAGCTACTGCATTGTATTGAAAATTAAGATTCCTTGCAGAAAGCCAATCTTTTTGCTTTCAAACCAAGCAAGTAACGATCAATGATTTTAAAATCAGGATGCCCCAATTTAGTGCACGCGTCAATCCGCTACGAGAAATCAAAAAAAGCCATGGGCTCCATTTAAAACAAATACATATTTTTCAATGTACCCAAGGACACTTGAGTACAATGTGAAAATAGTAGCTAGACTACACAACCAAAAGTATGTGGACACCTGCTAGTCGAACATCACATTCCAAAATCATGGACATTAATGTGGAGTTGGTGCCCCATTTGCTGCTATTACAGCCTCCACTCTTCTGGGAAGGCACCCACTAGATGTTGGTACATTACTGCGGTGACTTGCTTCCATTCAACCACAAGAGCATTAGTGAGTGCGGGCACTGATGTTGGGCAACTAGGCCTGGCTCGCAGTCAGCATTCCAATTCATCCAAAAGGTGTTCGATGTGGTTGAGGTCAGTCGACAAACCATTTCTGTATGGACCTCGCTTTGTACACGGGGTCACTCATGCTGAAACTGGAAAGGGCCTTCCCCAAAACTGTTGACAAATTTGGAAACACAGAATCTAGAATGTCATTGCATGCGGTAGTGTTAAGATTTCCCGTCACTGGAACTAAGTGGCGTTGCCCGAACCATGAGAAACAGCCCCAGGCCATTGGCACTACGCATTGGGTAAGGTAGCGGTTCTCCTGGCATCCGCCAAACCCAGATTCATCCATCAGACTGCAAGATGGTGAAACATGATTAATCACTCCAGAGAAGGTGTTTCCACTGCTCCAGCATCCAATGGCGACGAGCTTTACACCACTCCAGCAGTCACTTGGCATTGCACATGGTGTGGCTGCTCAGCAATGGAAACCCATTTCATTAAGCTCCCAACAAACAGCTATTGTGCTGACGTTGCTTCCAGAGGCAGTTTGGAACTCGGTAGTAAGTGTTGCAACTGAGGACAGCATTTTTTACGCACTGTGCTTCATCGGTCCCTTTCTGAGAGCTTGTGTGGCCTACCACTTCGCAGCTGAGCCGTTGTTGCTCCTAGACATTTCCACTTCCCAATAACAGCACTTACAGTTGTCCGGGGCAGCACTAGCAGGGTAGAAATTTGACAAACTGACTTGTTGGAAAGGTTGCATCCAATGACAGTGCCACATTGAAAGTCTCTGGGCACTTCAGTAAGGCCATTCTACTGCCAATGTTAGTGTATGGAGATAGCATGGCTGTGTGCTCAATTTTATACATCTGTCAGCAACCTGTGGCTAAAATAGCCTAATCCACTCATTTGAAGGGGTGTCCACATACTTTTGCATATACAGTGAATTTGGGAATTATTCAGACCCTTTGACATTACAGGCTTATTCCAAAAATGGATTATCTTTCTCTCCCACATTCTTGCTGTGCTGTTTTGTTCAGTTTAATTCAGTAGCTAGCTAACTATAGCTAGGTGTCATCTAAAAATAACCCTAATTTATAAGACTGTTCTTATTTGATTAATGGAAGTCAGACCCATCTATGTGAAGCTAGCCACAAGTGTATTTTGCCGTTAGTAGAATTATGCCATACTTATGGCCATTTGTATTACTGTCAACACTTATTTTGAAGGCAAACGGCAAATGCCACTATTGTGCCTAATCCTTACTGTGGCTAGCTTCACAAACCATAACCCGGTGCAGTCGAGTCTCACTAGCCAGATGAAGCTAGCTGGCTGCTTATAAGGTTAGCAACTTAAACCTGTTGCCCAAGCTAACTAGCTATTTATTTTCATGAACTGAAGTTCAATTTCAATAGGCGAACGGTTGATTGTCAAGGGCAATGAATTCCATTTTCTTGGCTTCAATGGATTTCGTACTTGTTACTCTGTTGACTGCTCGATCCACACAGCATACATTGTGGGCTAGTTTAGGAATGCTGTGTTGCACATATAGTGCCACATTTTTCGTGGCGTCATTAAGTCACATACGTATGTTATATAGATATGCACGTCAGCTTTGACATCGGTCGATACCAGATGTTGGCATTTTTAGCTAATATCGTCCGATTCCGATATATTGTGCATCCCTAAAAACAGGTTTAGAAATGTTTGCAATATTACATTTACATAAGTATGCAGACTCTTTACTCAGTACCTTGTTGAAAGCCCTTTGGCAGCGATTACAGCCTTCTTGGGTATGACACTACAAACTTGGCACAGCTTTATTTGGGGAGTTTCTCCCATTCTTCTCTGCAGATCCTCTCAAGCTCTGTCAGGTTGGATGGGGAGTATCGCTGCACAGCTATTTTCAGGTCTCTCCAGAGATGTTTGATCGGGTTATAGCTGGGCCACTCAAGGATATTCAGACACTTGTCCCGAAGCCACTCCTGCGTTGTCTTGGCTGTGTGCTTAAGGTCGTTGTCCTGTTGGAAGGTGAACCATCACCCCAGTGAGGTCCTGAGTGCTCTGGAGCAGGTGTTCATCAAGGATCTGTACTTTGCCTCGATCCCGACTAGTCTCCAAGTGTTTGCAGCTGAAAAACCATCTTCACACCACGATGCTGCTACCACCATGCATCACTGTAGGGATGGTGCCAGGTTTCCTCCAGACATGACGCTTGGCATTCAGGCCAAAGACTTCAATCTTGGTTTCATCAGACCAGAGAATCTTGTTTCTCATGGTCTGAGAGTCCTTTAGGTGCATTTCCACAAACTCCAAGTGGGGTTTCATGTGCCCATTACTAAGGAATGGCTTCCATCTGGCCACTTTCCCATAAAGGACTAATTGGTGGAGTGCTGCAAAGATGGGAGAACCTTCCAGAAGGACAGCCATCTCTACAGAGGAACTCTGGAGCTCTGTCAGAGTGACCGTGGTCACCTCTGACCAAAGCCCTTCTTCCCTCATTGCGCAGTTTGGCCAGTCAACCAACTGTAGGAAGAGTCTTGAGAGTTCCAAACTTCTTCCATTTAAGAATGATAGAAGCCCCCGTTCTTGGGGACCTTCAATGCTGCAGAAATATTTTGTTACCCTTCCCCAGATCTGTGCCTAAACATAATATTGTCTGAGCTCTGCAGACAATTCCTTCAACCTCACGGCTTGGTTTCTGCTCTGACAACTGTGGGACTAATTATATATGAGTGCCTTTCCAAATCATGTAGAATCAATTGAATTTACCAAAGGGTAAATTCCAATCAAGCTGTAGAATCAAGGATGATAAATGGAAACAGGATGCACCTGAGCTCAATTTGGAGTCTTTTTTTAAATTTTATTTTTTACTTTTAATACATTTGCAAAACCTGTTTTCATGTTATCATTATGGGGTAGCATAGATTGATGCGGAACTTACTTATTTCATACATTTTAGAATAAGGCTGTAACATAATGTGGAGAGGGAAGGTGTCTGAATATTTCCCAAATGCACATGGTCTAACACCCCCCTCTGTACACAGAGTTGTGACGTAAATCATTCTGTGATGTAAAGTGCAGGGTTGTTAGTCACTCGGCAGTGTCAGCCAGGCAGAGGCAAGCAGCTCTTACTCATACTAGCATCACTTACCTGATACAAACCAGCTGCTGTGCCCAGGAAAAAGGAAATCATGTCATTAAAGTCTTCGTCGTTGTAACTCTGCAGATGCACAGGACAGGTAAGGAGGTAGAGAAGGGAGAAGTATAGATTGAGGTAAATGAATGTTTAGCAGCAGGTAGGCTTGGTGAAACCAGAAACAATAAGCTAACAAAGGCACTGGACAAAAATAGCTGCTGAACTGCGTAAGCTCACCTCCAACTAAGAGGTGTTTAAATGATTCCTATGAAGGCTTGGTTTTACATATTATACTTACAGGTGTTGACTTTTGTCATACCCATAGAATGAAATAAAATGCAATGCATCTCTCCGGTCTTACTGTACCTGCATAAAGCCCTCTACGGCATGAAACCCTTGGAGTAGATTGAGGCCTCCACAGAAGATGCTTAGCACACAGGAGATGATGCCAGGTAGAGACACCGGCTCAAACTGCTGGCTGGGAGCTGGGAGGAGAGGAAGGGAACTAAAGAATCAGCAGTAATGACCTGCTGGCCAATGAGCCATAGATGCATTAAGAAGCTCTGATAAACAGCCACATCCTGTCCTGAAGGACATCACAATACACACTCCCTGCCAGAGACTTCACTGACTTAGGGTTTGGTGTGAAGTAGTCATCATATCAATATTAAAAATAGCTACATAGAGGATTAGTTTACGGGTTCTGAGAATAGGTGAAAAATAAATGGTAAAGCACTACACCAGGGCTACTCGACTATATTTGTTATGAGAGTCACATTCAAAAAGTTAATTGCTGGAGGGGACAGACACCAACAAAAAGACAACCAACAGCAAAACTAGAAACCACACCATCTAAGGAAAAAGAGGCATCTCTGCCCCTGCTATATTCCTCATGTTGCTTCACCACAGCTTAGCATTGTGGGATGCTGAGCTCACTCTAGAATGGCCTCAAAGTGATGCGGACAAACAGAATTAATGGGCGGTAACACTAAAGCTAAATTAGTTAATAAGTCTCATACGAATGTGTTTGGGGTAATCAGGAGTCTGAACAGGGGTTTCTTAGCTTATTAGGACATGTTATCCAATGGGACTACTGGATGCCAGGGTTGCTGAATGTGGTCTTCAGAAATATCAAAAACAAATGCCATACAAAGCACTTAAAATGTTGATTACAGTAATCAGGTAGTTTTAAAATCCTCTGAAAACAAAATGCTTCCTCCTCTAACAGAGTGAAAACATGGACCAGCAAGCTATTTATTTGATTCTCTGTTTTAAGAAACATGTTTGAAGCTGACCTTGCCATCCTCTCAATAAAAGTTATAAATAACAAATAGATGGCAATCAAGTAACCCAATTCCAAATGTCAGTCTGAAGGCTGCTTTGAATTCATTTCCCCCGGTCATTAGGTTATAGCGTTACATTTGAACATGTTGCAGCAGAGAGAAACAGAAGACGTGTACAGTATGTGTTCCTGGAACATACTTCCTTCAGACTGAAATTTGGAGTCGTAGTGCTCATGCATGGGGTCATAATAGCTTATAGTCCAAACCATTGAAAGAGCCAAAGTCAGTGAATTACTTTTATTTATTTATTTTAAACATACCAAATTAGCGCTAGAAAAATAGCCAGAAACCACACTAATAGGCCTTGTAGCACTTGCCATTTTGACAATAGGTCAGAATTGTTTTTAATTCATGTTCACTATGGAATAAATGTACATTTTTTAAATTGATTCAAAGTATTCATTGTGATGCAATGCCATTTCTTTTCTGCATCAACTCAGCATTCATTTAATCCATTAACTGCACTGTCACCTCCAAACATTACCAGTTGTATTGCCTAATTGGTGGGAATGGCTAATCGACACAGGTGCTGTGTTTCCTGAATGTGTTGAAAAAACATTTTGTTTTAGCCATCAGCCATGTGCGTTTACTTTATGAAAGTACTTCATTTATTTTTAAAACTGCGGACTTACTGAAAAATAAATGTTTGTTCCTCTTTCAAGCCTTTAAGATGACAAGGTATCAAATCAGCCAGTCTGTCACAAGGGACAGGACTAAATTGATGAAAGGGTGAGATCTAGCCCTCGGGCCTCCAGTTGAATAGCCCTGCACTACACCATCATGCGCAATCTTAGAATTCTCCCAACATCTGAAAAGAAACCACTGATTCAATCCCAAAATGTGGAATCTTAACTACAGCGTTAAAACAATGTGATTATCAATCCCCCTACTCTTCCCATATCCACAGTGAGCAATAGGAAGGTGAATAGGAAAGCAGTGGTTCTTGAGGGAGAGAGAGGAGCTGTGGTAACATATTTTACAGTGCTTAAAAGCATCAAAGGCAGCTAGGTGCTTTGATTGAAAAAGGCCTCAGCCAACAAGTCACTAGCCAAACACTGGGACAGTTGTGAAAGAAGTAGGCCTAGCCAAACACTGGGACAGTTGTGAAAGAAGTAGGCCTAGCCAAACACTGGGACAGTTGTGAAAGAAGTAGGCCTAGCCAAACACTGGGACAGTTGTGAAAGAAGTAGGCCTAGCCAAACACTGGGACAGTTGTGAAAGAAGTAGGCCTAGGTCACATTAAAATAAACATTTTAAAAAGCAATGAGTGATGCAACAGATCAGAGCATATAGCTTAAAATGTTGATAAACTTATTTATTCACATAAGTGCAGCAATGCACACAAGGCAGTAGGCCATGCAGTAATGTTTGTTCCATAATGCAATTAGAGGGAAAACAGTTTGACAGATACAAATATCCATTATAAAATTTAGAAAGAGACCAATAGGCTACTTTGACATGCCTCATTATGTATTTAAACATTCAGGTTTCAAACAATGAAGTATGTCTAAATACATACTGCCTCCAGCTCATTACAAAGTGGTGTGACCCCGATTAAGCCTGCCTTCAGTTGCTGCGTTCAGTTATTTTGAACTCGGAAAGATCTGACTTCGAGCATTCAAGACAACTGGGGGGGAGAGACTTGTAAAAATGTACTTCAATTGTCATCCAACTCGGGAACTCTGGCCTCTTTCTAGATCTCAAATTTCCAATGCTCTGCATCTGTATGCGTGTGTTAAGATGCATAATGAATATACTGTACGTGCCAATTTAATTCAACTAAATCATGCAATTTAACCTATAGACCGATCAGCACGCCCAGTCAAATGTATTTACGTCGACTGGCATGTCAATCATTGAATAGGCTAAAAAGCATGTCGCAACGGGAATTGTTTTATCCCGGACAATTGGCCAGCACCAATATTATTCATCAGCTTTTCAAAAAAATAATTCCAGCCAAAAGCCAGCTATTACCTAACGGAAACCCCGGTGTGTGCATGTGTGGAACTTACTTATGCTCTTGTACTGGAAGACCTTGCGGCGTGAGAAGCCGAACCGTAGGTCCTCAGAGGACAGCTGGTATGTCGGTATCATCTTGAGCTCTGACTGCATGTCAGCCAGGTTGATCTTAGAGGTCAGAGAGCAGGAGTTATTGTAGCGCTGCTTCGTATCCTGGAGGAAGTCGTCTGGAAGTGCCAGTTTTAAAAAAAAGGGTATTAAAAATACAACCCACGCTAGAAAGGAAGGTCATAGCATCATCTGTCGTTACAGGATTAGTATAATAGTAATTAGAGGTACAACAGGGTTTTAATTTGAAAGTTGTTTAAAAAAAATAAAACAGGGAAACACGGTTTGATTTGACAGTAAGGCAAAATATGCATTTGTAGAGAAAACATAGCCGGGGTCACATATGTTGTCATGCGATACCGACCATATGAGTTGGTTACAGGACCAACAAACATGGGACCAGGCTAGGGAAAACAGAGGAGAGACTCACCAAACTCTCTGAAGGAGTAAGGCCTCACAGCGTTGCGGATGAGAAAGCCGTCGCACCTTTGGAGAACCTCGTTCTGCAGCTCTTCCAGGAAACAGAAGGCCATGGCGTTGGGACAGTTCTCCGTACACACCACCAGATATCCTATTCCCAGAGAACTGGTGAAACTAACACACAACCATCATCTACTGCAATTGCAGTGCTGAACAGTGGGAAGTACAGTATCTAAGTACACCAACCAAATCAGAAAAACTAAGAAATGTCCCTGCATGTGATGACCTTCAAGACCAAATTCAATTAATGTCTGTAACAAACACTGGCATCATACCATCTGTTTGGAGAATGATCTAAGATATAGCCTAACAAAAAAAAAAGAAACCTCCCCACAGACGTGTTTCCAAAAAATTAATCAATAAAACAGAAAATCTAATCAACATCAGGTGGCTTGAAGGCTTGTTGTGTGACTGCATTATAGAGCAGAGCGATGCCAGTATGTTTACCACTAAATAACTTCAGAAAGAAACACTCACCCAACATGCATTTAAAAGAGAGGGGGAAGTGGGAACAGCGAGCCCCCCCCCCTCTCTCTGTGCTTATGATGAATAATTAGGAGAGTTCCAGGCAGGGGCTGACTAAAGGCCCCACCCACCCAGAGCAGAACCCCTTAAAGGTCCAATACATCCGAGTTAGGCATTGCCCAAAAGGATCTTTAAATCTTTCCATTAAATTAACCAGTGATTTAAATGCTGTCTGGCACGTCCTCAGTTACGTTCCTTCAGTGTCAAGGCCAACGTTGAGTCTTGATTAAAGGACCTTGAGATATCAAATGAGGCTTCAGACTGTAGAGTGTATGGCCAACCAACCCTGCTGCTGGAGAGAGGGATGTGTGTGTATACACTCCTTTTTATTCAAGCCAATATCTGCTGTCTTAATGGGACCAATTAGCTAATAACCCATTTCCATGTAAACAGATGATCTCTAAGCATTTTATAAAATGAGGACAGAGTGATAACACCACCATTCAAAGCAAAATTATACTATCAAATATTATTGGTCCCGTAGACATTGTAGGTTTTTGCAAGTGCAGAGAAATGCTCATGTTTTATAACAGTGCAGTAATACCCAACACACACAAATCTCAAAAATGTCAATGAAGGAATTAAGAAATATAATTAGCCATATCAGTCCAGAATATGACGGTAAATGGACAGTAAATGAATAGAAGGTGTTTACAGCAGTAGTTATATAGGATAAGCCTAGACCACAATACAGAATATACATATGGTGGGTAAAAGAGTATGTCAACATTAAAGTGACCAGTGTCGAATGACTGTACACATAGGGCAGCAGTCTAAGGTGCAGGGTAGAGTACCGGGTGGTTCCTGGCAAGGAATAGTGGCTAAGTTCAGGGCAGGGTACTGGGCAGAGGCCAGCTAGTGGTGACTATTTAAGTCTGATGGCCTGGAGATCTAAACAGTTTTTTTCAGTCTCTCGGTCCCAGCTGTACTCTCTGCGTCTTCTAGATGGTAGCGGGGTGAACATGCCGTGGCTCGGGTGGCGGAGGTCCTTGAGCTTCTTGACCTTCCTGTGACACCAGGTGCTGTAGATGTCCTGGAGGGCAGGCAGTGTGCCCTCGGTGATGCGTTGGGCTTACAGCACCACCCTCTGGAGAGCCCTGCAGTTGTGGATGGCGCAATTGCCATATACGAATGTGATACAGCACAACAGGATGCTCGCGATGGTGCATCTGTAGAAATTTGTGAAGGTTAAGGGACAAGACACATTTCTTCAGCCTCCTGAGGTTGAAGAAGCACTGTTGCGCCTTCAACACATTGTGAATGGATCATTTCAGTTTGTGAGTGATGTGCACGTCGAGGAACTTGAAGCGTTTCAACCTCGCCACTGTGGCCCCGTCGATGTGGATGGGGGCGTGCTCTCTCGGCTGTCTCCTGAAGTCCACGATAGGCTCCTTCGTCTTGTTGACTGAGGGAGGGTGTTTTTTTGTTTTCTGGCAACACTCTGCCAGAGCCCTCACCTCCACCCTGTCTTGTCATTGTTGGTAATAAGACCTATCAATGTTGTGTCGTCTTCAAACTTGATTGAGTTAGAGACATGTGGACACAGTCATGGGTAAACAGGGAGTACAGGAGGGGGCTGAGAACGCACCCTTGTGGGGGCACCATGTGTTGAGGATCGGCATAGTGGAGGTGTTGCCCACCTTCACCACCTGGGGTCAGCCCATTAGGAATCCGTTGCACAGAGATGGGTTCAGACCCAGGGCCTGAGCTTAGTGATGAGCTTGGAGGGCACTATAGTGTTGAAGGCTGAGCTGTAGTCAAAAAACAGCATTATTATAATTATACATAGATATTCCTTATGTCCAGATGGGATTGGGCAGTGTGACTGCGATTGCGTCATCTGTATCTTTTGGGGCGTTACGCAAATTGTAGTGGGCCTAGGGTGTAGGTTAAGTTGGAAGTCATGTTCCTTAACTCTCAAAGCATTTCATGAGTGAAGTGAGACCTACAGGGCGATGGTAACTGAACAAAATTACTTTTGCTTTCTTGGGCACAGGAACAATGGTGGACAGCTTGAAGCAAGTAGGGACAGACTGGGATAGATGTTGAATACATCCATAAAAACTCTAGCCAGCTGGTCTGCACATGTTCAGAGGACACTGCTTCGGATGCAGTCTGAGCGGTTATAGAGAACTGCTAGCAACTTTGGGTGGTGAAAATATCAAAGTCTACAAGAGTTAATATAAAATATTGGATAATACCACTATGATTCACAGTTAAGCCAAACTTACTGGATATTGAACTTTCCTGTCTTCAGAGAGCAGCGGCTTGGGAACGTGGAGAGTTTCTCAGACAGAGTTTTGATCTGCTTCTTGGTTTCCTGTAGGCCTTCGTCCTGCTCATAGTCTGTGGTGGCAGACAGGGGTAGACCATCCGTACTCCTCATCACCAAGGCAAACAGGACCATGGACATCTTTACTGCTCTATACGCACTCCGGACTGACACCTTCAAAACAGAGCATGTTCATAGATTCAAGGGCATGAGGATTGTGAAGTCATGAGCATTCTGATAAAATTTAACTAAATCTGATCAATTTGAACTAAAATTGCCAGATCAGCCTGGCAGCATATCAATACTACCATCTAATCTAGACT
Source organism: Oncorhynchus mykiss (assembly GCF_057628025.1). Lineage (NCBI taxonomy): Eukaryota > Metazoa > Chordata > Actinopteri > Salmoniformes > Salmonidae > Oncorhynchus > Oncorhynchus mykiss. The sequence continues at coordinate 68,670,992 of NC_143024.1, forward strand.
GCCACGGTTCAGTACCTTGGATAGCACCTTGGATAGCACCTTGATGAACTGCTAGTACTAACGACAACTGTGTGCCCACCACACCGTCTAGACGCTCGCTAGCAAGCTAGTTATTAACAGGGTATATGTGTCTTGAGTGAGCCTGAAACATTTGTCAGTTTGCCATGATATGGTCCACGCATAAGCGATTGTCTGGGCATTGCTAGCTCAGCAACACTGGACAAGTAGCTAGTTACCTTTTGCAGCAGGATAATGCTGGGTAAACTTTTGAAGGTGGCGCAATTAAAGATTGTGCTAGTTAGCGGTTTAGCTTAATTTACATCGCATATTCAATAGTCGGAGCTTTTAAAAGCATTGCAAAAGTATTGCAAAATCTAGCTATATCTATGTCGCATAACTTCAGAAACAAAGGCGCCACCTTGCTAAAGTTATCTGGCTAGTTAGTTAACGTTAATTCCTCAAACAAGCCCTTTGCGCTCTCCTACCTGCTGTCAATTAGCTAACTAAAGTTACCAGCTAGTTAATGCACATGGCTACTGCTGTAGGACGCTAGCTAGGAAAAGCAAAACTAACATGGTCAAGCATGGCCTTCAAAACACATGGACATGAATTGTTATTTTTGCAAGCTAACCTGAAAAGACACGCGTCAATGCACCGCTGCGAAGTTGCTGCTACCGTACCATCACTGGGCACGTTTCATTTTTATAGCTACATCCATTCTTCTTCTATGGTGTATTGGCAATCACACAATTGTATGTGCACCCGCCACCTACTATGCGGGATGGAAACAGAACAAAAAAAAACGAACTAACTAAAAAAAAATCGAACAACTTTTCTGTTATTTTTTTTTACTGATTTGACCTGATGCTTACACAGGCTCAAGGGGAACATGGGAGGGCGGGTCTTCCGGTGCCAGTACCCCTTATAAGTCTTCAGAAGTAAAATCCTTATTAAGTCCCCAAAACGTTTCTGCCACAGCCACAATAATGTCCAGTTTCTTAGACTTCTTTGAGACTTGTACTGTACAATTTATAACTGTGGCAATGAATGTAACAAATTCCAACGTTTTAACACACAGAGTATCTTTTGTCTGGAAGCAAACATTTACCAAAGGCTGTGGAGTATCCACTACCATATCTTCACTAGCATCACTCAATTTTCTCAATTCTTTTAATCGCCTCCATAGGAGATTCGATTGAGCGCTCTAACTTTTGCAACCTCAATCTCCTACACCCTTAAAGGTCACTCCAGGAACTCATGATCCCCACCACAATTGCAACACAGTCGTCCTTCTACACACCGTTCTTCAGTATATTCTGTTCGTCTGCACACACTTTAAACATGGCCAAATCCTTTACAATTCATACAATGCAGGGGTTTGGGGATGAAACCTCTTATGGCGGATCTTATAAAACCAAGAAACACTTGCGTAGGTATTTGCTCGACATCAAAAAAACAACAGGACCAACAGACTTTCGTCTTGTTCGCCATTCACCCAGTTGGTCAATTGCTGGGCACCAACCACACCAGGAATTCTCTTCAGGTATTCAACCTGAATATCCGTCATCACCCCTGAGATGACTCCTGTGACGGGTGCTCTACCCCCGAAGTTCAAAACACACACTTCAGTTGTCCGGATCCTTTTGAGACCCACTGAAATCTTCCTCTGTTCTTCAGAAATACAATGAATGAAATACAATGTAATACATCCTTACTCAACAAACGCATCCCAACAAACGATTCATTAGCATTCACACACGTATGCTCCACTCCAATTTTAGACAATTTCCTTTATGTTCCAGTTTTTGATACTACTGTTGTCCATTCAGAACCTTCGTCTTCACCAAATTTGCTCGACACACTGTTTGATTCGAACTCTGCATCCACTTCCGCCATCTTCCCACCAAGCGTGGTCCGTTCCAGTTACATCCATTGGAAAGCTAGCTAACTACTGTACACACAGGATATAAACTGTCTGTGTTTACCAGACAGAGTTTAGATAGACATCACAAAATTGTATCTGTCACATTATGGCATCTGTGAGAGCATGGCAGCGCCATCTTGATTTTGAAATAGTCAATTTCTTCTTCTATGAGTTGGCAAACAAACTGAAAGTGTGCACACTGTCACATAGAGCAGTGGTTCCCAACCTTTTTCGGTTACTGTACCACCAACTGAATTATGCTCTGCCCGAAGCAACCCTGAAGCAGTGGAGGCTGCTGAAGGGAGGATGGCTCATAATAATGGCTGGAACCTAGCTAATGGAACGGCATCAAACCATGTGTTTGATGTATTTGATACAATTCCATTCATCCTGCTCCAGCCATTACCATCCACAATTAAGGTGCCACCAACCTCCTGTGCCCTGAAGTACTTCCTCATGTGTATTTCACCAGTAAGCCTATGGTCTCATGAGTCCTATCAAGTACGCCCTGTGGATAGGCCAAGTACCCCCAGGGGTCCCTTATATCCCTGGTTGTGAACCACTGAATTAGAGTGTGTTGTTTGAACAGGTATAAAGGTTGGTGTTTTACTGTCACCTGCAGTTCTGGAATGTTCCCTCACGAGTATAATTCATTGGCTGAGCACTCCTGGTGACCTGGATGGAATTATGTGATCCTTCCTTAACCCATAGGAAGTCCCACCCAGTTGACTACTTCAAAAATGTGAATGTACTCAATGGCACAAGAAGGGGGTATCTGCATCCCAATATTCTGTTTTTCAGGATGAGTCAGTCAGTTTTACAAAAATAATTGTAAATTTTCAGTTATGAAACTGAAAATGTAGTAGACTGTATTTACAGTGCATTCGGAAAGGTTCTTCTCCCCCAATTGCTCAGTTTGTCAGGGCGGCCAGCTCTAGGAAGAGTCTTGGTGGTTACAAACTTCATCCATTTAAAAATGATGAAGGCCTTCAATGCTGCAAACATTTTTTTGGACAATTCCTTCGACCTCCATGCTTGGTTGTTGCTCTGACATGCACTGTCAACTGTGGGACCTTATATAGACAGGTGAGTGCCTTTCCAAATCATGTCCAATCAATTGAATTCACCACAGGTGGCTCCAATTAAGTTGTTGAAACATACATCATTTTAGCACATAGATTGTGGTTCCAACAATGTAATTGTCGGAATCATTTACAATCCCCCATATATATAATTGCAAATAATATACTTTTTTCTTTACATAGTTGAATGTGCTGACAACAAAATCACACAAATGATCAATGGAAATCAAATGTATCAACCCATGGAGGTCTGGATTTGGAGTCACACTCAAAATTAAAGTGGAAAACCACACTACAGGCTGATCCAACTTTGATGTAATGTCCTTAAAACAAGTCAAAATGAGGCTCAGTAGTGTGTGTGGCCTCCACGTGCCTGTATGACCTCCCTACAACGCCTGGGCATGCTCCTGATGAGGTGGCGGATGGTTTCCTGAGGGATCTCCTCCCAGACCTGGACTAAAGCATCCGCCAACTCCTGGACAGTCTGTGGTGCAACGTGGCGATGGTGGATGGAGCGAGACATGATGTCCCAGATGTGCTCAATTGGATTCAGGTCTGGGGACCGGGCGGGCCAGTCCATAGCATCAATGCCATCCTCTTGAAGGAACTGCTGACACACTCCAGCCACATGAGGTCTAGCATTGTCTTGCATTAGGAGGAACCCAGGGCCAACCGCACTAGCATATGGCCTCACAAGGGGTCTGAGGATCTCATCTCGGAACCTAATGGCAGTCAGGCTACCTCTGGCGAGCACATGGAGGGCTGTGCGGCCCCCCAAAGAAATGCCACCCCACCCTAATTTGAATTTGCCAATCTTGGTGTTCTCTGGCAAATGCCAAACATCCTGCACGGTGTTGGGCTGTAAGCACAACCCCCACCTGTGGACGTCGGGCCCTCATGCCACCCTCATGGAGTCTGTTTCTGACCGTTTGAGCAGACTCATGCACATTTGTGGCCTGCTGGAGGTCATTTTGCAGGGCTCTGGCAGTGCTCCTCCTGCTCCTCCTTGCACAAAGGCGGAGGTAGCGGTCCTGCTGCTGGGTTGTTGCCCTCCTACGGCCTCCTCCACGTCTCCTGATGTACTGGCCTTTCTCCTGGTAGCGCCTCCATGCTCTGAACACTACGCTGACAGACACAGCAAACCTTCTTGCCACATCTCGCATTGATGTGCCATCCTGGATGAGCTGCACTACCTGAGCCACTTGTGTGTGTTGTAGACTCCGTCTCATGCTACCACTAGAGTGAAAGCACCGCCAGCATTCAAAAGTGACCAAAACATCAGCCAGGAAGCATAGGAACTGAGAAGTGGTCTGTGGTCACCACCTGCAGAACCACTCCTTTATTGGGGGTGTCTTGCTAATTGCCTATAATTTCCACCTGTTGTCTATTCCATTTGCACAACAGCATGTGAAATTTATTGTCAATCAGTGTTGCTTCCTAAGTGAACAGTTTGATTTCACAGAAGTGTGATTGACGTTGAGTTACATTGTGTTGTTTAAGTGTTCCCTTTATTTTTTTGAGCAGTGTATATACAGTGCCTTGCGAAAGTATTCGGCCCCCTTGAACTTTGCGACCTTTTGCCACATTTCAGGCTTCAAACATAAAGATATAAAACTGTATTTTTTTGTGAAGAATCAACAACAAGTGGGACACAATCATGAAGTGGAACGACATTTATTGGATATTTCAAACTTTTTTAACAAATCAAAAACTGAAAAATTGGGCGTGCAAAATTATTCAGCCCCCTTAAGTTAATACTTTGTAGCGCCACCTTTTGCTGCGATTACAGCTGTAAGTCGCTTGGGGTATGTCTCTATCAGTTTTGCACATCGAGAGACTGAAATGTTTTCCCATTCCTCCTTGCAAAACAGCTCGAGCTCAGTGAGGTTGGATGGAGAGCATTGTGAACAGCAGTTTTCAGTTCTTTCCACAGATTCTCGATTGGATTCAGGTCTGGACTTTGGCTTGGCCATTCTAACACCTGGATATGTTTATTTTTGAACCATTCCATTGTAGATTTTGCTTTATGTTTTGGATCATTGTCTTGTTGGAAGACAAATCTCCGTCCCAGTCTCAGGTCTTTTGCAGACTCCATCAGGTTTTCTTCCAGAATGGTCCTGTATTTGGCTCCATCCATCTTCCCATCAATTTTAACCATCTTCCCTGTCCCTGCTGAAGAAAAGCAGGCCCAAACCATGATGCTGCCACCACCATGTTTGACAGTGGGGATGGTGTGTTCAGCTGTGTTGCTTTTACGCCAAACATAACGTTTTGCATTGTTGCCAAAAAGTTCAATTTTGGTTTCATCTGACCAGAGTACCTTCTTCCACATGTTTGGTGTGTCACCCAGGTGGCTTGTGGCAAACTTTAAATAAAATTTTTATGGATATCTTTAAGAAATGGCTTTCTTCTTGCCACTCTTCCATAAAGGCCAGATTTGTGCAATATACGACTGATTGCTGTCCTATGGACAGAGTCTCCCACCTCAGCTGTAGATCTCTGCAGAGTGATCATGGGCCTCTTGGCTGCATCTCTGATCAGTCTTCTCCTTGTATGAGCTGAAAGTTTAGAGGGACGGCCAGGTCTTGGTAGATTTGCAGTGGTCTGATACTCCTTCCATTTCAATATTATCGCTTGCACAGTGCTCCTTGGGATGTTTAAAGCTTGGGAAATATTTTTGTATCCAAATCCGGCTTTAAACTTCTTCACAACAGTATCTCGGACCTGCCTGGTGTGTTCCTTGTTCTTCATGATGCTCTCTGCGCTTTTAACGGACCTCTGAGACTATCACAGTGCAGGTGCATTTATACGGAGACTTGATTACACACAGGTGGATTGTATTTATCATCATTAGTCATTTAGGTCAACATTGGATCATTCAGAGATCCTCACTGAACTTCTGGAGAGAGTTTGCTGCACTGAAAGTAAAGGGGCTGAATAATTTTGCACGCCCAATTTTTCAGTTTTTGATTTGTTAAAAAAGTTTGAAATATCCAATAAATGTCGTTCCACTTCATGATTGTGTCCCACTTGTTGTTGATTCTTCACAAAAAAAATACAGTTTTATATCTTTATGTTTGAAGCCTGAAATGTGGCAAAAGGTCGCAAAGTTCAAGGGGGCCGAATACTTTCGCAAGGCACTGTATGCTGAGCATTTGTTGGTTGCTTTTCCATCACTCTGCGGTCCAAATCATCCCAAACCATCTCAATTGGGTTGAGGTCGGGGGTTTGTGGAGGCCAGGCCATCTGATGCAGCACTCCATCACTCTCCTTCTTGGTCAAATAGCCCTTACACAGTCTGGAGGTGTGTTGGTTGGGTCATTGTCCTGTTGAAAAATGATAGTCTCACTTAGCACAAACCAGATGGGATGGCGTATCGCTGCAGAATGCTGTGGTAGCCATGCTGGTTAAGTGTGCCTTGAATGCTAAATAAATCACAGACAGTGGCACAGGCAAAATACCCCAACACCATCACACCTCCTCCTCCATTCTTCATGTTGTAACCACACATGCGGAGATCATCCGATCACCTACTTGGCGTCTTACAAAGGCAAGGCGGTTGGAACCAAAAATCGCAAATTTGGAATCATCAGACCAAAGGACAGATTTCCACAGGTCTACTATCTATTGTTCATGTTTCTTGGGCCAAGCAAGTCTCTTCTTCTTATTGGTGTCCTTTAGTAGTGGTTTCTTTGCAGCGAAATAGATCATGAAGGCCTGATTCACGCAGTCTCCTCTGAACAGTTGATGTTGAGATGTCTCTGTTACTTGAACTCTGTGAAGCATTTATTTAGGCTGGTAACTCTGGGTAGTTCTATCTCAATCTCTTCCTTCAAAGACTCAATCATGGACACTCTTACTGACAGTTATGGCTGCTTTGCGTGATGTATTGTTGTCTCTACCTTCTTGCCCTTTGTACTGTTGTCTGTGCCCAACAATGTTAGTACCCTGCTTTTTGCTGCTACCATGTTATGCTGCTGCCATGTTGTGTTGCTACCATGTTGTTGTCATGTTGCTACCATGCTGTGTTGTCATGTGATGCTGCCATGCTATGTTGTCATCTTTGGTCTCTCTTTATGTAGCGTTGTGTTGTCTCTCTTGTCATGATGTGTGTTTGTCCTATAGTTTTATTTTATTTATTTTATTTTTAATCCCAGCCTCCATCCCTGCAGGAGGCCTTTTGCCTTTTGGTAGGCCGTCATTGTAAATGAGAATTTGTTCTTAACTGACTCGCCTAGTTAAATAAAGGTTAAAAAAATCCCTTAACACAACTGATTGGCTCAAATGCATTAAGAAGGAAAGACATTCCACAAATTAACTTAAAACAAGGCACACCTGTTAATTGAAATGCATACCTCATGAAGCTGGTTGAGATAATTCCAAGAGTGTGCAGAGCTGTCATCAAGGCAAAGGGTGGCTACTTTGAATAATCTGTGTATTAATCATGTATTCTGATTTGATGAACACTTTTTTGGTTACTACATGATTCCAAAAGTATTTTCCTCAATTTTCCCCTAACCCTACCATCCCTCCCCTAATTGGAGTAAACTAATGGACAACTCCTCTTAGGTTTCTACTTCCAGCTTACACATAAAATATACATTTACAGACACAGTATAGTTTACAAGTTATCTTTTGTTTGTTTTTAGTCCCATCCTTCAGCTCCACTCAACCCCTCCCATCTATCTCTGAATACCATCCAGTTGTTTTCTATTTGCCATATATTTTCAAACGTTCTGAACCTTTCTATTCTCATAGATTCTACATATCGTAAACACATTTTTTTTTGCTATGAGTATTATTATATTATTGATTGTCTTCCTACATTTTTTATTTATTTAACCAGGCAAGTCAGTTAAGAACAAATTCTTACTTACAATGAGGAACAGTGGGTTAACTGCCTTGTTCAGGGGCAGAAACACAGTCCAGTTGGCGACTGATGTCAGCTTGAAGGTGCCTGGCCCGCTAGAGCACATTGGGACAAGGAAATCCCGGCCGGCCAAACCCTCCCTTAACCCAGACGAGCCTGGGAAAAGTGTGCGCCGCCTCATTGGTCTCCCGGTCACGGCCGGCTGTGATACAGCCTGGGATCAAACCCAGGTCTGTAGTGACACCTCAAGCACTGCGATGCAGTGACTTAGACAGCTGCGCCACTCGTGAGGCCCCAAGCCAGACAGTTTTAGGGGAATTTTCAAAATAACTGCCAACATGCCAAATTTCCATTCAAACAATGCAGCCAATAACATTAGCCAGATAAAAACTATAATAATATATATATACAGTACCAGTCAAAAGTTTGGACACACCTACTCATTCAAGGGTTTTTCTTTATTTTGACTATTTTCTACATTGTAGAATAATAGTGAAGAGATCAAGGCTGTGTAAAGGCTATTTGACCAAGAAGGAGAGTGATGGAGTGCTGCATCAGATGACCTGGCCTCCACAATCACTGACCTCAATCAAATTGAGAGGGTTCGGGATGAGTATGACCACAGAATGAAGGAAAAGCAACAAACAAGTGCTCAGCATATGCGGGAACTCCTTCAAGACTGTTGGAAAAACATTCCTCATGAAGCTGGTTGAGAGAATGCTAAGAGTGTGCAAAGCTGTCATCAAGGCAAAGGCTGGTACTGTGAAGAATCTAAAACATAAAATATATTTTGATTTGTTTAACACTTTTTTTTGTTACTACATGATTCCATACGTTATTTCATAGTTTTGATGTCTTCACTATTATTCTACAATGCAGAAAATAGTCAAAATAAAGAAAAGCCCTTGATTGAGTGCTGAAGGTGTGTCCAAACTTTTGACTGGTACTGTATATGTTTATTTCTGTCTAGAATATATTTTATTTGAAGGCCCTCCTTTCGGAATGACGACAGGTGCAGGAAATACTGTAACCCAGAAAGTTATGTATTGCAGCAGGGTTGTACAACTCTGGCCCATGGGGAGCCACTGTGTCTTCATGTCAATCATTTACTCCTGTTACAAAGACTCAATTCATTGCCATAATTTGAATCATTTTAAAGTATACCTATTCTGCTTGCAACTGCTTGAGCTAAATGGTTCTGTTTGCCATATATATTTTGGGCAACAGACATAAATGAAAAGGTATCGTGCAAGTGACTCAAGCAAATTGACAATAGAAATAGGCAGGTGAATATCACTCCTTAGAGAAAGCACTTGAGGGTACTCATAAAACGAATGAACCCACTTGATGGAAATCCACAGTGCCCTTTCTCTTTCAGTGTGTGTGTGTGTGTGTGCCTGGAACGGTAGGATCTCCATTAGCCGTATGTAATGTTATGACTGTGACACTTCTAATAATATTTTGAAGATAAATACACAACGCTGAGGACGAGAGGTCAAAAGTACTAAAAGTCAATAGAGTACTAACATAGGGAATTATCAATGGAAATAGTTGGTTTTCAGTTCAACTGTTAGCAATGTCAATCCTGAACTTATGGGGTTGCATGTTCTCATTGGTCCAACCTGAAATAATAGGATAGTTTTATTGCAAGGAATTCTAATTGGTCAACCACAGGCTAGGGCTGGGTTATAAACTACATCCTGTTCCTTTGTTCTGTGAAGAAAAGCACTGAGAGAGCATCACTGAGGACAGGGGAGAATGCTCATCTGCCACCCCGTATGATTTGTTCTCTTTGAATTAACCTATTTTTCTGCCCCTGATTTGCTTTGCTGTCTGTTTTATTCAAAAATAACATCACCTGCTAACACACTGATCGGAGGTAAGGTTCACAGAGAAGAGGAAAACACCACCTCATCACTGCTATTCCTATTTGCATTCATGGAATTGCCATATGAGTATCACCATGGAGAACTAGCTAGCTACAGTTTTTGTGCTCTAATTATTAAAAGTCCAGCTAGTGCTCAGGTGAAGCAGACCTGCATTAAGATTCAGCACACGCAGCATTACGGATGAACTAACTGTGTCCAGCTGTGGATGTGTCCCAAATGGCATCCTATTTTTTATATGGTGCATTGTTTTTGATCAGGGCCCATAGGGTTCTGGTCAAAAGTAGTGCACTATCTAGGAATAGGGTGCAATTTGGGATGCAACCTGTGTGATTCTCCATGCACCCTTTAGGAATGCATGGATTATTGATGAGCCGGTAAATATTTGTAATTACTGTGGTTCAGGTCTGCTAATGATTTTCAGATACGCGCTCCTCCGCTCCTGCAGGTTTGGGCTTTTACCTTTAACCTTTTATTAAATATGTGCTCCCCAGTGGATTGGAGTAATTTGCATTGGCAAATATTAGACTCAGTCAAACAAAGCTCAGTGTTCTGTTGTTATCATTATGGTTGGGTTTACTTGAACTGTTCAGACTGCAAGTTGATTATGACCTGATATTCTAGTAATGTGATTGACATAAAGAAAAGGAAGCATTATTAACTTCAATGCCCTTTCATCATTGGTGGCAGTCTTGAGAGAGAATGTATGAATGACAGAAATAATTCCGACCTAGCCTACCAACAGCTAATTCTGAATAAACAGTGATAAACCCCTTGAAAGGCAAACTTATTGCACACTTTACATTGCAATGGAAAATACTCAACACATGAAACAATAAAAAGATGCAATTAACATAAGCATTCCGGTTCCTGGTAAGGTTAGTAAAAAATCTCCAAGACAGGGAGAAACCACATGACAAGAGACCTTTGCAAAAGGAGTGAATTTCCCAGCCCACCTAGGATCGAACAATAGAGATTCAATTGCTAAACATTTCTATATAAATTATATGGCTAGCAGGCATTTCTTATTTATGAAACAGAGTATTATAATCTCCACCCGGCACAGCCAGAAGAGGACTGGCCACCCCACATAGCCTAGAAACCTGTAGGTTTCTTCCTAGGTTTTGGCCTTTCTAGGGAGTTTTTCCTAGCCACCGTGCTTCTACACCTGCATTGCTTGCTGTTTGGGGTTTTAGGCTGGGTTTCTGTACAGCACTTTGAGAGATCAGCTGATGTACGAAGGGCTTTATAAATAAATTTGATTTGATTTGAGTATTGTAGCGAATTGGAGGGGTGGCCCCAACAGGGTCTCAACCAACGATTTACAGTGAGCTGTAAATGTGAAATGTGTTGTTGTTTTGGCTCTGTACTCTGGCACTTAGAATTTGAAATTAATTTGCTTAATTTGCTTTAATTTGAAGGCATTTTCATCCATATCGTGTGAACCGTTTAGAAATTACAGCACTTTTTGGACATTGTCCCCCCATTTTAGGGGACCAAAAGTATTAGGACAAATTCACTTACATGTGTATTAAAGTAGTAAAACTCTAAGTATTTGGGGCCATATGCATAGCACACAATGATTACATCAAGCTTGTGACTTTACACACTTTAAGTATTTGGGGCCATATGCATAGCACGCAATGACTACATCAAGCTTGTGACTTTACAAATTTGTTGGATGCATTTGCTGTTAGTTTTGGCTGTGTTTCAGATTATTTTGTGCCCATTACTGAAACCTTAAAAGTTCTAAATTATGTTACCAGTGCCCTTGATTCTTAGCAATGTTGTGCTGCTATTTTTATTGACTTACCCATAGCTTTTGATATGGTAGACCATTCCATTCTTGTGAGTCAGCTAAGGAGTATTGATGTTTCTGAGGGGTCTTTGGCCTGGTTTGCTAACTACCTCGTTCAAAGAATGCAGTGTGTAAAGTCAGAACATCAGCTGTCTCAGACACTGGCTGTCCTCCAATAAATCGGGATATCGGCGTTGAAAAATCATAAATCGGTCGACCTCTACTATGTACAGGTGCAGTGATCTGTAAGCGATCTGAAACACAGCCAAATATAAATCGGCATGTAAGGGTGGCTAGATGTTCTTACCATTTGGCCATCAGATTTGCTACCAATGCTCCTTATAGGACACATCACTGCACTCTATACTCCTCTGCAAACTGTCCATCTCTGTATACCTGACGCAAGACCCACTGGTTTATGCTTATTTATAAAACCCTCATAGACCTCACTCCCCCTTATCTTAGATACTGTACCTACTGCAATCCTCAGCCACATACAACACTTGTTCTGCCAGTCGTAAAACCCTCAGACCCCACTCCCCCCTATCTGAGATACCTACTGGAATCCTCATCCTACACATACAACACCCCATTCTGTCACATTCTGTTAAAGGTCTCCAAAGCACACACACCCTGGGTCGCTCCTCTTTTCAGTTCGTTGCAGCTAGCGACTGGAACGAGATGGAAAAAACACTCAAACTGGACAGTTTTATCTCCATCTCTACATTCAGACTCAATCATGGACACTCCTACTGACACTTGTGGCTGCTTCGCATGAGGTATTGTTGTCTCTATCTTGTTGCCCTTTGTGCTGTTGTCTGTGTCCAACAATGTGTGTGCTGCTGCCATGTTGTGTTGCTACCATGCTGTGTTGTCATGTATTGCTACCATGCTGTGTTGTCATGTATTGCTACCATGCTGTGTTGTCATGTGTTGCTGCCATGCTGTCTTGTAATGTGTTGCTACCCTGCTGTGTTGTCTCTTCATGTGGTGGTGTCTCTCTTGTTGTTATGTGTGTTTTGTCCTACATTTTTATTTTGAATCCCTAGCCCTGTCCCTGCAGGAGGCCTTTTGCTTCTTGGTAAGCAGTCATTGTAAATAATAATTTGTTCTTAATTGACTTGCCTAGTTAAATAAAGGTTAAATAAAATAAATAGAAATGAATCATAAATAATGTATTTTGTCATCTTGGAGTCACTTTTATTGTAAATAAGAATATATGTTTTCAAACACTTAATGCTACCATGATTATGGATAATCCTGAATGATGAGTGAATAATGATGAGTGAGAAAGTTAGACACATATCCCAAGACATGCTAACCTTTCTCCATTCCAATAACAGGGGAGGGGGGGTTATGATATTTGTGTCTAATTTTTTTACTCATCATTCAGATTTTCCATAATCATGGTAGGATCCACATTAATGTAAAGTGTTAAAAAACATATTCTTAATTACAATAATCTGAAACACAACCAAAACAAACATATGGAACCTACTTTAATACACATATACTGTAAGTGAATTTGTTCCAATACTTTTGGTCCCTTAAAATGGGGGGACTATATACAGTAGGTGCTGTAATTTTTAAACGGTTTTCCCGATATGGATGGAAGTAAAGCTGACACTAACTTCCTAGTCATGATATAATTTCAAATCCAGAGTGCTAGAGCACAGAGCCAAAACAACAACACATGTTTCACTGACCATGTGTCACTGACGCACAGTTTTCTGGAAAGTAGCACATCGCTTAAGGTCTTATTTGGGATAAGCTGTTTACATGCACCTTTGATATCTCGCTCCCAAGTATTCCTGTAATAAACAGAATATTCCTAATTTAAGTTTATATGGGTTAGATGGAATAGTAAGTGAAATATGGACACTGACTGTAGGCCTATAGCCTCTCACATGTAACATAATATAATATTAACTCCAGCAGAATTATGCATTTCTTGCAATAAAATGTTATACAACAAATGTTAATTTTGTCTCAGAAAGTAGAGAAATATGATTTTTCTTTCATCATTTCGAGAAAATGCAAATGTGCGTGTAATGCGTTATCTTTGACACCGTTATGCAAGCAGACAATATTTCAACCACATAAAATATGCACTTAAGACGAACTGAAGTCTTATCAGAAATGTGTTTCACCCCAGGACCGAGTCTGTGAAACCCTACTATGGTGCTTCTTCTGAGGAGTACCAATAGGGCCTACCGGAGGCTTCAAAGCCTCTCATTGGCCAAGACACAGCATCAGCAATTTAGTGTTTATATACATCATTGTTCTCAAACCCGAATCCAACGACTGTCAAGTTAACTTAACTGTCATGCCAAGAGGCCTGAACCTGATAAAGAGGTCGCTAGGTTAACTATCGCGACATTAACCCCTTCCTTCGGGAGAGCGCATCCACATGCTTTTCTAAACCAAGCCCCTTATGTGTACATGCCTCTATGATGGACTCACAGCACCAATGTGGCGAATTTGAGGGAAAGCCCGGTAGCACCGACCGGGACTCAAATCCAGGTCCAGCGACTGTCAAGCCAACACCTTAACCGTTATGTCACGAGGTGCAAACCTCTTGATGAGGTCGCTAAGTATTTGGTTAAGGCTGCTAGTACAGTGTTTTACTTGGCTAGCGGTAGCTTAGCAAGTTGCAAGCACCATGCTCTACCAACTGAGTATCAGAAAAAGAGAATAATCACATTTGAAGCCAGTTTCTCATCACTCCCTCACTTTAAACAAAACCACCCAATATCCCCAGAGTGCACTGATCCTCATGTGGCCATTTCAGCATGGAGGGACATCCCTGAATCCTTGTCTTCCAGCTCTCTCAGTTCCAGCAGGCCAGGCTGTGGGTCCTGTAGCTACACGTTGACGATGATGGATGTCTGCTGCACTGTCAACTTGATGAATGGCCAGTGGTCCAGGGGAATGTTTTGGGGTGAAAGACTGTCAGGTGAGAGCAAGACGATGCTGTCATTCACACGGACTAAATAAATGGGGAGGGACAGTGGCACAGAGAGATGTGGTCTCTCTCTCTCTCTTGTTTATGTAACGCTGATTCACTTGTGATTGGCTGTAAACTTTTAAAAGCATTTACCTTAACCTTGATGTTCTCAACAATCAAATGTATTTTATAAAGCACTTTTTACATCAGCAGTTGGCACAGAGTACTTTACGGATACTCCGCCTAAAACCCCAAAGAGTAAAGACTGCACTGGGTAGAGATTTAGGAGTACATGCAGCCATTAAGGTCAGATCATTTTTGAAGATGTTCAAATGTTCATAGATGACAAGCAGGTTCAAATAATAACCATGGTGACTATAGAGGGTGCCACAGTTCAATACGTCAGGAGTCAACGGCAGTTGTCCTTTCACAGTTAGGCATGGTCTCTTAATTGATTTTTGGAGCAGAGTTTTTCACCAGACCAGGTAGAGAGATAAATTAATGTCTATTGAAGACTAAGTCAGTTTAACATTATAATGATGGGAGTTTGGGTGTGAATCAATCAATGTACTGGATCTAGGCAGGCTGCAACCCCCTGGGCTCGATATCTGAAAACCTCGTCTTCCTGTAACAACAGCCAACGGTCGATTCAACTAGAAACACTGATCAATTTGGGATACATTTCGACCCATTCAACATGGTGACTGGATTTGAAAGCCATTTCAATCCACCTCGATTCACTTCGGTTTCTCCCACTCAGTTTCTCCCATTGACAGTACACTTTTTCATTCAGCTTTTCCCATTGATAGTGTAGACTGGAGCAATGAAGTATGAACACTCAGTTCTGACATAATGGAACTGAGATGGGCACGCAAAACTATCATTTTCCAATTTCTATCAGCAAACAAAGAAGGAAGCAGTTATAGTGGCCATTGACTGGCAGCTCTACAGCACTCCGAACTAAATGAGAGTATGGATCTTTCAGCTGAGGGTGTAAATCATTTTGATTACTGCGTTGAAAGAAAGCAGGATAAAATCTTTATTTTGCCAGATAGACCCTGGAAGATCTGCTCTATTTATTTATTTGACTTCTATTATTCAGACCAATTTGTTCACACGCCTCTGTGTAGTCTTCCAGGCAATTCATTTCCCAAACCTCATGCAGGCATAGCCACAAAGGCAGAGACCTTTTTGTTTAGGATCAATGTCTAATATTTCCAGAGATGCAAAAATATAAAAGGGAAAAAGATCCAAGCAATAGTTAACAGGATGGTATTATATATATATATATATATATATATATATATATATATATATATATATATATATATATATATATATATATATATATAGAGAGAGAGAGAGAGAGAGAGAGTATTTTGTCAGCACAAAAGGACCAACCCACTGAGAACAGACCAATTCAACATGACGTGGAAACAACGTTGATTCAACCGATGTGTGCCCAGTGGGAAGTGGGTAGTTGTGTCTTCCTGCCTGATACTAACAGCTATATCAATCATTTAAAGTCTGGACATAACAGTTCAGTGTTATGAAGTACAGTGCCTTCAGAAAGTATTCACAACTCTTGACTATGTCCACATTTTGTCGTGTTAGTCAGAATTGAAACTAGATTAAATTGAGATTTTTTGTCAATGGCCTACACACAATACCCCATAATTTCAAAGTGTAATGAAAAGCTAGATGAAAAGCTGAAATGTCAATACGTTTTTAAACTTTGTTTCCATTCAACATGCCATACAAATAAAGACATTTTAATTAATTATATGAAGAGTGCCTTGGTCCTCCTTTCTTTTTTATGACCAATTTACCCCTTTTACCAAAGAACACCTGTCTAAAAAAATATACTATTGTGTACCTTAGCAGCACTTCCCTTTTCTACAAGTATTCAACCCCTTTGTTATTGCAAGCCTAAAGTTCAGGAGCAAAAATGTGCTTAACAAGTCACATAATACGTGGCATAATCTCACTCTGTGTGCAATAATAGTATTTAACATGATTTTTTATTGACTACCTCATCTCTGTATCCCACACATACACATACACACACACATAAGGTCCCTCAGTTGAGCAGTGAATTTCAAAGACTGGGGAGGTTTTCCCAACACCTCGCAAAGGGCACCTATTGTAAAAAATAAAAATAAAAGCAGGCATTGAATATCCCTTTGAGCATGGTGAAGTTATTGTATGGTGTATGAATACACCTAGTCACTACAAAGAAACAGCTCAGGGATTTCATCATGAGCCCTATGGTGACTTAAAAACAGTTTGTTTTCTCCTGTCACAGACATTAAAATCTGAGGGTGGATCAACAACATTGTAGTTACTCCACAATACTAACCTAAATGACAGAGTGAAAAGGAAGCCTGTACAGAATAATTAAATATTCTAAAATATGCATCCTGTTTGCAATTAGACACTAAAATAAAAATACAAAAAAATTGGCACTGAAATGTATTTTATGTCCTGAATACAGAGCGTTATGTTTGGGGCAAATCCAACTCAAAACATTGTTTTCATATTTTCAAGCATGGTGGTTGTTGCATCGGGTATGTCATCGGCAAGGACTAGGGAGTTTTTTTGTTGATTAAAAGAAATGGAATAGAGCTAAACAGTCAAAATCCTAGAGGAAAACCTGGTTCAGTCTGCTTTGCAGACAAATTCACCTTTCAGCACAACAATAACGTAAAACACAAGGCCAAATATACACTACAGTTGCTTACCAAGATGACATTACCGAGTGGCCTAGTTAAAGTTGACTTCAATCACCTTGAAAATCTATGGCAAGACCTGAAAATCATTATCTAGCAGTGATCAACCACCAACTTGACAGAGCTTGAAGAATTTTAAAAAGAATATTCAAATATTGTACAACTCAGGTGTGTGCACAGCTCTTAGAGACCTACCCAGAAAGACTCCCAGCTGTAATCACTGCCAAAGGTGATTCTAACATGTATTGACCCAGAGGTGTGAATACTTATGTAAATGAGATGTGTTTTTCATTTTATACATTTGCAAACATTTAAAAAAAAAAAAAAAAATCACTGTCATTATAGGGTATTGTGTGTAGATGGGTGAGAAATAATTATATTTAATCCATTTTGAATTCAGGCTGGAATAAACTAAATGGGTCTGAATACTTTCTGAAGGCACTGTATACAGTGTAGCTACTGAATACTGGAAGCAATTGACGGTACGGTTTAATTTAGAGTATTGTGTCTTTATTCTGAGTAAAATGTATCTGCTGAAAGAATGCTGGAAAGAAAACAAAACAAAAAATCCAAGCCAGCAGTAAACACTTAGCATGAAAAGCACAGGTCTGGGAAGATCAAGAATATGCATAGAGAACAGTTGGAGGACAAGAAGATGGGACCCATTTGTTCGCAGTGCAGCTCTCAGACAGAACCCAATTACCTGGAAGGAAATCTGTTTTTGTTAAGGAGACCTAATATCATTCCAGACAGTCCTTGGGTTGCATTAACACTCCGTCTTATCGCTTATCCTCTAGTTCCATTTCCTTGTACCTTTTGCAACCCTCCTTTCAACACAAAGGATTGTGACCAGCCAGGAGAAAATGGCCCGCTCCCTCCAAAATCCTCCCAAGTGAAATTATGATTGAGTGGAGTATCTAGTCCTGCTCTCTCAGGCATTAATCAGCTGGACTGGCTACTGCAGTCGTACGTTGTATGCATCTACCAAGCAGTATTTTATCCAAGTAGCCATGCATAGTCTTAAATAAGCTAAAGTTAAAACTGAGTCTAGGTTTTTAGACTCAGTCCAGTTTCCAAGTCTTGTAGTCAAGTTTGACATAAGAACTCTAATGGTGACACCTTATGGTCTTGCTGAGAGGGAGGCTTTTAATAACGACACATGGCCATTCTCCTCCAGTCATCTCTCACAATAAACTCCTGGGTGTCAGCTCTGCTGAGCACTGCTACAGGTCTATTTGTCTTTAATCCTGGATGATGGAGAACCAGGCCAGACCCCAGACAGAGGTCCAAATGTGTGGGTTAAAAACAGCTTTCACTTGTCTGGGTCCCAGATCTGTTTGTGCAGTCTTGCCAACTTCTTGTGGAATTGTAATGCCAAACGTTGTTTGGGAAACATACAGATCTGGGACCCAGGCTAAGCTTTCACCGGTTATGTCAATCAAGTCGCTGACCTTTAGAGGTCAAACTATTTATTATATTTCTACTTATTGTATGGCGGTGACAGTCTTATATTGTGTAAACTCAGCAAAAAAGAAACATCCCTTTTCCAGGACCCTGTCTTTCAAAGATAAATTATTTGGGTTTTTACAAATTCACAGATTTTCATTGTAAAGGGTTTAAACAGTTTCCCATGCTTGTTCAATGAAACATAAATAATTAACATGCACCTGTGGAACGGTCGTTTAGACTAACAGCTTACAAACGGCAAGCAATTAAGGTCACAGTTATGAAAACTTAGGACACTAAAGAGGCCTTTCTACTGACTCAAAAACAAATCAAATCAAATGTATTTATATAGCCCTTCGTACATTAACTGATATCTCAAAGTGCTGTACAGAAACCCAGCCTAAAACCCCAAACAGCAAGCAATGCAGGTGTAGAAGCATAGTGGCTAGGAAAAATTCCCTAGAAAGGCCAAAACCTAGGAAGACACCTAGAGAGGAACCAGGCTATTAGGGGTGGCCAGTCCTCTTCTGGCTGTGCCGGGTGGAGATTATAACAGAACATGGCCAAGATGTTCAAATGTTCATAAATGACCAGCATGGTCAAATAATAATCACAATAGTTGTCGAGGGTGCAGCAAGTCAGCACCTCAGGAGTAAATGTCAGTTGGCTTTTCATAGCCGATCATTAAGAGAATCTCTACCACTCCTGCTGTCTCTAGAGAGTTGAAAACAGCAGGTCTGGGACAGGTAGCACATCAGGTGAACAGGTCAGGATTCCATAGCCGCAGGCAGAACAGTTTAAACTGGAGCAGCAGCAAGGCCAGGTGGACTGGGGACAGCAAGGAGTCATCATGCCAAGTAGTCCTGAGGCATGGTCCTAGGGCTCAGGTCCTCCGAGAGAGAGAAAGAGAGAAAGATAATTAGAGAGAGCATACTTAAATTCACACAGGACACCAGATAAGACAGGAGAAGTACTCCAGATATAACAAACTGACCCTAGCCCCCGACACAAACTGCTGTAGTATAAATACTGGAGGCTGAGACAGGAGGGGTCAGGAGACACTGTGGCCCCATCCGATGATACCCCCGGAAAGGGCCAAACAGGAAGGATAACCCCACCCACTTTGCCAAAGCATAGCCCCCACACCACTAGAGGGATATCTTCAACCACCAACTTACCATCCTGAGACAAGGCCGAGTATAACAGGAAGATCACATTAGTGGCTCAACCCACTCAAGTGACGCACCCCTCCTAGGGACGACATGAAAGAGCACCAGTAAGCCAGTGACTCAGCCCCTGTAATAGGGTTAGAGGCAGAGAATCCCAGTGGAAAGAGGGGAACCGGCCAGGCAGAGACAGCAAGGGTGGTTCGTTGCTCCAGAGCCTTTCCGTTCACCTTCACACTCCTGGGCCAGACTACACTCAATCATATGACCCACTGAAGAGATGAGTCTTCAGTAAAGACTTAAAAGGTTGAGACAGAGTCTGCGTCTCTCACACGGGTAGGCAGACCATTCCATAAAAATGGAGCTCTATAGGAGAAAGCCCTGCCTCCAGCTGTTTGCTTAGAAATTCTAGGGACAATTAGGAGGCCTGCGTCTTGTGACCGTAGCATACGTGTAGGTATGTACGGCAGGACCAAATCAGAGGGATAGATAGGAGCAAGCCCATGTAATGCTTTGTAGCTTAGCAGTAAAACCTTGAAATCAGCACCGGCCTTGACAGGAAGCCAGTGTAGGGAGGTTAGCACTGGAGTAATATGATATTTTCTTTTGGTTCTAGTCAGGATTCTAGCAGCCGTATTTAGCACTAACTGAAGTTTATTTAGTGCTTTATCCGGGTAGCCGGAAAGTAGAGCCTTGCAGTAGTTAACCTAGAACTAACAAAAGCATTGATTAATTTTTCTGCATCATTTTTTAACAGAAAGTTTCTGATTTTTGCAATGTTACGTAGATGGAAAAAAGCTGTCGTTGAAACAGTCTTGATATGTTCGTCAAAAGAGAGATCAGGGTTCAGAGTAACGCAGAGGTCCTTCAGTTTTATTTGAGACGACTGTACAACCATTAAGATTAATGGTTCAACAGAAGATCTTTGTTTCTTGGGACCTAGAACAAGCATCTGTTTTGTCGGAGTTTAAAAAGTAGAACGTTTGCAGCCATCCACTTCCTTGTCTAAAACACAGGCTTCTAGCGAGGGCAATTTTGAGGCTTCACCATGTTTCATTGAAATGTACAGCTGTGTGTCATCCGCATAGCAGTGAAAGTTTTCAAATGACATCCCCAAGAGGTAAAATATATAGTGAAAACAATAGTGGTCCTAAAACGGAACCTTGAGGAACACTGAAATTTAGTTGATTTGTCAGAGGACAAACCATTCACAGAGACAAACTGATATCTTTCTGACAGATAAGATCTAAACCAGGCCAGAACTTGTCTGTGTAGACCAATTTGGGTTTCCAATCTCTCCAAAAGAATGTGGTGATCGATGGTATCAAAAGCAGCTCTAAGGTCTAGGAGCACGAGGACAGATGCTGAGCCTCGGTCTGATGCCATTAAAAGGTTATTTACCACCTTCACAAGTGCAGTCTCAGTGCTATGATGGGGTCTAAACCCAGACTGAAGCATTTCGTATACATTGTTTGTCTTCAGGAAGGCAGTGAGTTGCTGCGCAACAGCCTTTTCTAAAATTTGAGAGGAATGGAAGATTCGATATAGGCCGATAGTTTATATTTTCTGGGTCAAGGTTTGGCTTTTTCAAGAGAGGCTGTTTTATTGCCACTGTGAGTTTGGTACACATCCGGTGGAGAGAGACGTTTTTTTATGTTCAACATAGGAGGGCCAAGCACAGGAAGCAGCACATTCACTAGTTTAGTTGGAATAGGGTCCAGTATGCAGCTTGAAGTTTTAGAGGCAATGATTATTTTCATCATTGTGTCAAGAGATATAGTACTAAAACACTTGAGTGTCTCTCTTGATCCTAGGTCCTGGCAGTTGTGCAGACTCAGGACAACTGAGCTTTGAAGGAATACGCAGATTTAAAGAGTCCTTAATTTGCTTTCTAATAATCATATTATTTTCCTCAAAGAAGTTAATGAATGTATTACTGCTGAAATGAAAGCCATCCTCACTTGGGGAATGCTGCTTTTTAGTTAGCTTTGCGACAGTATCAAAAATACATTTTGGATTGTTCTTATTTTCCTCAATTAAGTTGGAAAAATAGGATGATCGAGAAGCAGTAAGGGCTCTACGATACTGCACGGTACGGTCTTTCCAAGCTAGTCGGAAGACTTCCAGTTGTGTGGTGCCATTTCCATTCCAATTTTCTGGAAGCTTGCTTCAGAGCTCGGGTATTTTCTGTATACCAGGGAGCTAGTTTCTTATGAGAAATATTTTGTTTTTAGGGGTGCAACTGCATCTAGGGTATTGCGCAAAACACAAAAAGAAAGATGCCCAGGGTCCCTGCCCATCTACATGAACATGCCTTAGGCATGCTGCAAGGAGGCATGCAGATCTGGCCAGGGCAATAAATTGCAACGTCCATACTGTGAGACACCTAAGACAGCGCTACAGGGAGACAGGACGGACAGCTGATCATCCTCACAGTGGCAGACCACATCCAACACCTGGATCGGTACATCACACCTGCAGGACAGATACAGGATGGCAACAACTGCCCGAGTTACACCAGGAATGCACATTCTCTCCATCAGTGCTCAGACTGTCTGCAATAGACAGAGAGCCTAGACTGGGGGCTTGTAGGCTCACCAGACATCACCGGCAACATCGCCTATGGACACAAACCCACAGTTACTGGACCAGACAGGACTGGTAAGTGCTCTTCACTGACGAGTCATGGTTTTGTCTCACCAGGGATGATGGTCGGATTTGCATTTATCGTCGAAGGAACGAGCGTTACACCGGGACCTGTTGGATCGGAGGGTGAGGGCTAGGGCCATTCCCCCCAGAAATGTCTGGGAACTTACAGGTGAGTTGGTGGAAGAGTGCGGTAACACCTCACATCAAGAACTGGCAAATCTGGTGCAGTACATGAGAAGATGCATTGCAGTACTTAATGCAGCTGGTGGCCACACCAGACACTGACCGTTACTTTTGAGCCCCTTTGTTCAGGGACACATGTTAGTCACGTCTGTGGAACTTGTTCAGTTTGTCAGTTGTTGAATTTTTTATATTTTTTTACCTTTATTTAATTAGGCAAGTCAGTTAAGAACAAATTCTTATTGTCATTGACGGCCTAGGAACAGTGGGATAACTGCCTGTTCAGGGGCAGAACGACAGATTTGTACCTTGTTAGCTTGGGGATTTGAACTTGCAACCTTCTGGTGGCTAGACCAATGCTCTAACCACTAAGCTACCCTGTCGCCCCAAATACAAATATTTACTTGTTAAGTTTGCTGAAAATAAACAGTTGACAGTGACAGGATGTTTTTTTTGCCCACTTTGGACACCCATGCTCTGACTGAGTTTGTAAGTAACTAAACAAAAGAGCTCAGCTGCACTCGGTATGTAGGAGCTCACAGGACATAGGTTGAACATACTGGAACAAAGGTTGGACACACAAAATCCCAAGCTCTCACCATCTTTGGCTCTGATTTTATGTTACATGGTATTCTTCACTCAGTTTATTGGCTCAGTTTCAAATAATCTATAAGTAAACAAATACGTCGCTATTGCATTATAATGAAAATTAAGAGATTGACAACAATATAAATCGAGAATGAGAAAGGCCATCGAGAACATGTCTTGGAAATGTTTGAGTTTTTATTTTTTGCAAAGTCCTTATTCAAAAGGTGCAAAACTGTACATATGGCTGGGCACAGAAAATCAACAAATTGCAACAATGACTTCTTGGCATAGGTGTGACAGTTTATACACAATACGAAGTGCTTTGGGATAAGACAAAAGGTTGTCTTTATGAAAGTTTATGTAAAGTCTTCAACCATTTGCTAGAACTGAGGCCATGTGATGAAGAAACAATAGTGAAAGGAGACAAAGAAAATGATCAACAGAAAAATAACAGAACATCTAAAAACAGCAGTAAAGCAGTATTCCAACACTCTGTGATGCAGTTAGTTTTGCATGTTGCAGAAATGTAATGGTAACATTAAATGGAGATCTTGTTCTGTCAGTCAGCAGTCATTCCAAACGGACCTAATTTGGAAGTAGCCAATTTAGAATACCAAACAATGTATTAGTTCATTAACCCCCATATGGACCATGTTTTTTTTTTTTTTTAATACTTCCTGCCATGATTCAGCACAGGAAATGTAAACGACCATTTTAAATCTATACATTTCATTTTTCATACAAGACAAATGTAAACAGTTCTTTTAAATGTGGCGACTCTAGAGCACAAAACCTTCCAACTGCAATGCAAACAAGCTAGTTCCCTTTGTTTTCACTATCCCTGAGAACCTTATTCAATAATGAAAGGACCCAAACTCCTGAATAATACAAGTTCAGCTACAGATAGGCCTTTAAATATTTATGGCGGCTTAAGCAGATGAGTTGAAAACATACAGCATTAATGTTGCCAAAGATAATGGTAATGATCCGGTATCAATGATACTGCCAAGCTCAGGGAGTGTGTGTGTGCACCAAATGTTTTATTTAATACTTCCTGACCATTTTAAATCTATAAAAATGTTACTTTTCAAACAAGACAAATGTAAACAGGTATTTTAATTTGGCAACTCTAGAACTCAAAACCATTCAACTGCAATACAAACAAGCTAGTTCCCTTTAATTGTGTTTTTGCTATCCTGAGAACCTTACTCAATAATGAAAGGAGCCAAACTCCTGAATATTGAAACACAAGTTCAGCTACAGATAGGCCTTTAAATATTTATAGCGGCCTAAGCAGGGGAGTTGAAAACACAGCATTAAAGTTGCCACGAAGGTAATGGTAATGGCTCCAGTATTGATGATAGTGCCGAGTGTTAAGGGGGTCCGTCGACTTTCTCACATCTCTGCGCTATTGTGAAATCTGAAGTCATCCAGTTGGATGTGTTGGGACATAAGGGATAACATTTCCCAGACCAGGGCACAGAGACAGTCATACAGAGGCATTCTGCATCTTGGATCATGGAATTTTATTCTACGGAGGTGCAGCTTCTGCTCGTTCGGTTCTAACTGATAATGAATTGCCCCCACCTGCTGTCCCAGGTCTAAATCAGTCCCAAGAATATAAAAAAAATGGTTCTAGACTATATTCATATTCCCATATGCCTACTGATATTGAGTTGAATGGTTCTGACTGCTAACCAAACAAAAGGAGGAAAAGATGGACTGGGACAGTGTCTTGTTCCAGAAAACATTTTAAGGATGGAGCAAAAAAGTCATGTTCAATAGGAGACGGCACATTAACGACCATATTTGGTCCATAGCTTTTCTAAAGCCTCTGTTTTTGATGGAATACACTAGAGTAATGCAGGACTATTATAAAGCGGTAATACTAGGCATATCACTACAACAGGAGGATTCTGTAAATCATTGTCTGGAAATGAAATGTACAGTAACAATAATTCTGATTTATTTGGCACTTTACGTTCCTGTCAGATTTGATTTACTTGTGTTGCCAAGTCAACCATGGGACATGGCAGAATGGAAGCACCAGGCCTCAAAGCACCACTACAAGAGCTCTGCTATGTTTAAGAGCCTATGATCATTCACAACTATCCTTCTGACTCAGATGAGTGATTAACTTCCGTACATATATTTAAGGCCACAGTTTTCAGTTAATAGATCATTGTCCTCCTGAAACAAACCAAGACCTAACATGACAGACCGGTCGGTACAAAAATATTGAAACCGTAATATTGGAAGATCGTATTCCTCTTCAGGGCAACAAACCAAGGTGGATAGGACAGTAGTGTAGTGATCCTTGTAGCTGGCTGTAGGTGGCACATGCAACACAACCACAGCTCAGCTAGCCCACCAAATCACAGATTCTCAGGAGTGGGAAGGGAGAGTCTGGTATTGCATAGATACAGTAAGGCAGTGTTTCCCAAACTCGGTTTGGACTGAGGACTGAGTTTGGGATACCCTGCAGTAAGGTGTAGCTTTCCACAAATGCAGTCACGGTATTTGGGCAAAATTTTCCTGCTGATTTCTTTCTGGTTCTGTTTTTGATTTTTTTATCATTCCATCAAAATGTAAAAAAAGAAAGTGGCCACTGGCATTACAAACATGATCGCTAAAAAAATAGCTGTGTTCTGGGAGAGGCTATATGGACACGCCTGGTGCCCAAAATGTATGACATATGTGGTGCAACGAGAGTTGAGTGTCGACGAATGGATTCAGTTCAGTCAGTCCAGTCAGTCGTACTAGTGAGCCCTCCCCAGCTAACTAGTTTATGCTTGCGTCTAGAAACTTCAACGAGAATTTGAAATTTGTCTCCCGAATTTCAGAATCACTGTTTTTATCAAAGTAATTCTTTGTTTTTTAAAATCGGGGTAACAATGTAGATAATGCCGTAATTGTAAATTTTCTGTGAACATCACCACAATAAATGTGCAACCGATATCAGAACAAGATGACAGCTATCTAGTTATTTCCCTCTCCTGACTGTAGGACAGAGGTGCTCAGCAAGCGGGAGCGAAGTCAACACTGTGGCTCGTGTGGTGTTGCCCTCACTGTCACTCAGAAATGATTCCAGTGTCTGCCTGCTGAAAATCCTTCCCAGTTAGGTCTGGTCTAGCTCTCAAACTCTAGATGGCATTATGTGTAATGGAACTGAGAGTCATGATCAAGGGCTAGCTCTGGTCCAACGTTAGTTAAGCCAACTCTAAAGTTCAGAGACTTTCAGAGATCCTTCATAGAAGCCACTCCTCCGTAACAAAATGCCCAGCGCTCTCCTCACCTGCAAAAATTCAGTCGCATGTCACTCTACACTACACTTTGTCCAAAGCATGTACATAGCTTGCCTGCACCATACTGCTTTATCCATTGGTGAAGTAACTTAATGTTGAGCTAAATGTTAATTAAAAAAAAAAAAAAAAACACGAAATAAACCTCTACTTTTTTGGGGTTCGAAACGGTTCAGAACTTTTGCTGGTCGGAACAGTGGAATAAAATGAAGAAAAAAAATTGTTCTGTTCAGACCTAAATTATTTTGGTTCCAGTTTCTGCTACTAATATTACAAGTTATTTCTCGTGTAGGCTGCTATCCTACTCAAGTGGGATGGAACAAATTGGCTACATTAGCTGATACAGCATATGATACAGCTGCCGGTGAAGCAAATGCTGCTCAGTGGGAAGCACCGACAACATCGTTGCACTGGTCATTCACACAGGCTTGTCATTACGTTAGCTAATAGGCATGTCATGGTAACATCTAGAGTGTGACCAATACTACAAGTTATTTCTCCCTTGCCCATCAAATTACACATCACTTTCTGTAAAAATAAAAAAAATAAACTAGCGCCATGCTGCTGTTTCCCGCATGAACTAGCTAGCTGGGAAGGGCTCACCAGGACGACTGACTGAACAGAATCCATGAGTCTCCCAGCTGCGCAACATGTCATCAATTTAGGTACCCGGCGTGTTCATATAGCATCTCCCCTGAAACTCTGAGGTTCTCAAGTCTCCACCCCGTGATTACACGTCATGACGACATCACGTGATGTCAGTGCTAAGAGGCCCCTGCCACGGTCACAGTGCAACGACAGGCTCCTCCCCCTCTCCACACCCTGCCTTAAAGCTCCTCTTTCCTCTTGCCCTGGTCCCGCCCCCGCAGGCTGCGCATGAAACCTATAAATCCTGCCTCCTAGGGAGAGGAAGAGAGAAGAGGCCTGTGATAAATATAATAACTTAGTATAGGTTAATGGTGTAAATACAGTACATAGTGAAATATTATCTTCAACGGTAACAAGGATACAGTGCATAAATGAACATAACTAAGACTAAAGATCAGTGTCGCTTACCCCTCGGTCTCCGTTGTATTTTTCTGCAAACTTGCCATAGTTGTAGTAGTTGAAGGTGGGGTAGCCTTCCACACTCTCCTGCTTGCACAGCTCCTGGTTCTGTCCTTTAGTGCAGTCCACGGCAACATAGGCTATCTGGGGGTATAAAGCAGGTAGAAGCTTAGCTTCAACATATGGTCATACACAGAAAGCAATATGTAACAGCAACCACAACTTCCAAAATGGTCAGCTACATAAGAACCAAATGTGTGCATGTTGCAGAATACTGTAAAGTTATGCACAACAAGTAGACATTTCAAGTATATGCTTTCAACAAGGCTACTTTGGCACTGAGCTGTTCTGCATCCACATTGATTCCCTCCACATTCCCAAACTGAGCCTGCCAGGTTCCCAGTTAGATGAACTTCACCTGCTCAGTTGCCCCTATCCCTCCCATTGATTTTGAGCTAGCTGTGGTGTCAGTTTGTAGTGGCCGTTTAAAGCTGGAATCCATAGTGGTGAAACTGCCTTGTCTGTTCGGAACTAAAAAACAACAAATAAGTTATGCAAACAGTTTTGTTATCACGGCACAGTTATTCAAATATCTGAACATACGTTAATATTCGATTACTTGGGAGAGTATTCATTTGAGAATTAAAAATAAATAAATGTAATGCTTTGTCACGCATACTCCTTCCTCCCTCCGGCACTCGACGTCACCGGTCTACTAACCACCGGTCCTGGCAACCCAAATTAAGCACACCTGGACTTCCCCCTGATTACTCTCCCTTTATTTGGTTCTCAGTAGTATTAGTCATTAGTAGTATTAGTCAATGTTCTCTCACGTTCAGAACGCTTCATTTTGTTCATCTGTATTGGTTCATTATTAAACTCCCATTCTCAAATCAAATTTAATTTGTCACATGCGCCGAATACAACAGGTAGACCTTACCGTGAAATTATTACTTCTGCACCTGCTTCCCGGCATATATATATATATATATTTTTTTTTTCCAGGCTTTATCTAACATTTTATGAAACGATCTGTGACAGATCATTTGAATGTAATGGTCCATCATTAAGCTTGATGTAATGGTCTATCATTAAGCTTGATGTAATGGTCTATCATTAAGCACACTATAGAAAAGATGCACTAGTAGCCTAGACACATTTCACACACGTAGCTTGTTATTGTCAGAGTCACTAGTTAGAGGCTCCATGTGTAACAAGTGGGAGAATTCTAATCAATGCACAATGGAATTACAATTACAGAATTAAGCTTGCTAAATGAGTTTGCAATTCAGTTTGGCTAGTTTCTCCCTCTCTGGCTGTCTAAACTTACATGCGACTTCTGATATCAGAATACGAAGATCGCTTCGAAAAGACCGGTCTAAAAACGTACGAAAGTCCGGTTGTGGTCGGATTGTGTTCAGATCTGGCTGACCAGCATTGTGCGTGGATTTCTCCTCAGTCTGGACTAGAGCTGTTGCAGTGACGCATTACAGCCACGCCGGCAGTCACGACTGCAGCCAAATTCCCTGTCACGGTAATCCCAACAAAACTATACAAAAAAAAGCAATTTTTTTTACTATTTTATCAAACCCAGAGCCATTACAAAAAAGGGAGAGAGAGAGAGAAGGGCACAGAGCGAGCAGCTGTAGGCTATTAGAGTAGAGGCCGTGCCGTGTGTGTAAGAATGTGTGAGTAATAAAAGCTTCCGCATGCATGGGAGCATAGGCTTGTCAATAAGGTTAGGGGAAGCTAAGCTTTCCCTAAAGTGCATTTAATTACATTTCCAAAATGATAAAGCTTAATTAGCCTACTCCAGACTATACAAAAATAAAATAATTCAAAATAGGCTACTACACCAGAACACATGATTTGGCCACACATGAACATTAGCTTCTTTAAAATAAAAAAAAAGCTGTTGACTACAGTTATGGCCCATAGACTACTTTCAGGGTGCGGAACCATCTAACATTAAGTTGTACACAACTGAAATGTTCCTTTAAGAAAAAATTACTACTACACTCCTATCAAGCTAGACCACATCCCCATCAGGCTAGACCATGAAGCAATCACTCCTACTTGAAAACGACAAGAGATGTGTCTTGGCTGTCGCAGCCAGAAAGAAACAGGACAGTCGTAAATACCATCTCTGATACAGTGCACCCCTTCCCCTCCACTTGTCTTTTTGGATAGATCAAATGGCACCCTATTCCCTATGCAGTCCACTAAATTTGGCCAAGTGGTGCACTACACAGGGAATAGTGGTGCCATTTGGGACATAGACAGCCTCAAAGACAACGCAGCACATTGCGCTTGTCACCATTAAGTAATCACCAGCCGTCTCCTGAGGACCAATATGTTGAACATTAGTTTAGCTGAGGCGGAACTAATTTGACAAGTTGCAATCATTTTGACTTGCAATAGGTAGGACAGTTTTTGCAAAAAGGATGATCAATGTTTCCATTGATCATCCTTGAGATGTTTCTACAAATTGACTGGAGTCCATCTGTGGTAAAGTCAATTGATTGGACATGATTTGGAAGGAATTGTCCGTAGAGCTCAGAGACAGGATTGTGTTGAGGCAGAGCTGGGGAAGTGTAACAAAAAAATGACTGCAGCATTGAAGTTCCCCAAGAACACAGCGGCCTTCATTCTTAAATGGAAGTTTAGAACCACCAAGATTCTCCCTAGAGGTGGCCGCCTGGCCAAACTGAGCAATTGGGGGAGAAGGGCCATGGTCAGGGAGGTGAACAAGAACCCGATGGTCACTGACAAAGCTCCAGAGATCCTCTGTGGAGATGGGAGAAGCTTCCAGAAGGACAACCATCACTACAGCACGCCACCCATCAGGCCTTTTTGGTAGTGGCCAGACGGAAACCAATCCTCAGCAAAAAGTCACATGACAGCTGACTTGGGAGTTTGCCAAAAAGGCACCTAAAGACTCTGGCCATGAGAAACAAGATTCTCTGGTTTGATGGAACCAAGATTGAACTCGGCCTGGACGCCAAGCATCACATCTGAGAAAACCTGGCACCATCCCTACGAGAAAGCATCTTGGTGGCAGCATTGTGGTGTGAATATGTTTTTCAGTGGCAGGGAGACGAGTCAGGATAGAGGTAAAGATGAACAAAGCAAAGTACAGAGCCATCCTTGATGAAAACCTGCTCCGGAGTGCTCACAACCTCAGACTGGGGCGAAGGTTCACCTTCCAACAGGACAAGGATCCTAAGCACAAAGCCTAGACAACGCAGGAGTGGCTTCGGGACTAGTCTCTGAATGTCCTTGAGTGGCCCAGCCAGAGCCCGGACTTGAACCCGAACGAACATCTCTGGAGAGACCTGAAAATAGCTGTGTGACTCTCCCCATCCAACCAGAGACGATCTGCAGAGAAGAGAAACTCCAAATTCACTACTTTATCATCCAAAAATGCAGCTCACGTCAGCGGGATGGGGTGCCTTTTCATTAAGAGAGATGTCTACCGTGGATCGCTAATATAATGATTATCAAATATTTGTCACGTGCGTGATGTTGACAGCAAGGAACTTTAAGCTCTCAACCGGTTCCACAACAGCCCCGTCAATGAGAATGGGGGCGTGCTCGGTCCTCCTTTTCCTGTAGTCCACAATCTCCTTTGTCGTGATCACGTTGAGGGAGAGGTTGTCCTTGCACCACATGGTCAGGTTTCTGACCTCCTCCCTATAGGCTGTCTCATCGTTGTCGGTGATCAGGCTTACCACTTGTGTCATTAGCAAACTTGGTGTTGGGAGTCGATCAGTCATGAGTGAACAGGGAGTACAGGAGGGGGACTGAGCACACACACACCCGAGGACCCATGCATGCTCAGAGTACACGTCATGGTAATCCGTCTGGCCCCGCCTTGCGAATGTTGACCTACAATGGTCTTACATTGGCTGCAGAGAGCGTGATCACAGTCATCCGGAAGAGCTGATCCTCTCAAGCACGTTTCAGTGTTACTTGCCTTGAAGTGAGCGCATAAGTAGTTTAGCTCGTCTGTTAGACTGTAATGGTTTGCAAGCCCTGCCACATCCGACGAGCATCGGAGGCAGTGTAGTACTTCTCAAACTTAGTCCTGTAGTGACGCTTTGCCTGTTTGATGGTTCGTCTGAGGGCGTAGCGGGATTTCTTACAAGCTTCCGGGTTAGAAGCAGCAGCTCTAGCCTTTAGCTCAGTGCAGATGTTGCCTGTAATAAATGTTTTTTGGTTGGTACATACAGTTACTGTGGTGACGACATCATCGATGCATTATCGATGAAGCCAATGACTGATATGGTGTACTCCTCAATGCCATCGGAAGAATGCCGGAACATATGCCAGTGTGCCAACAGTCCTGTAGCTTAACATCTGCTTAATCTGTCCACTTTTTTTAAATTGACTGAATCACTGGTGCTTCCTGCTTTAATTTTTGCTTGTAAGAAGGAGAATATAATTATGGTCAGATTTTCCAAATGCAGGGCGAGGGAGAGCTTTGTACGTGTCTCTGTGTGTGGAGTAAAGGTGGTCCAGAGTTTTTTTCCCCCTCTGGTTGCACATTTAACATGCTGATAGGAATTTGGTAAAAACGGATTCAAGTTTCCCTGCATTAAAGTCCCCGGCCACTTGGAGCACTGCCTCTGGATGAGTGTTTTCCTGTTTGATTATGGTAGTATACAGCTCATTGAGTGCAGTTTTAGTGCCAGCAATGTGTTGGAGGCTACACCGTGCACCTGGCAACCTTGGCTAGCGCACACTGCGCCCAGGACACGCCACAGGAGTCGCTGGTGCGCGATGAGACAAGGACATCCCTACCAACCAAGCCCTCCCTAACCCGGACGACGCTAGGCCAATTGTGCGTCGCCCCACGGACCTTCCGGTCACGGCCGGTTACGACAGAGCATGGGCGCGAACCCAGGGACTCTGATGGAACAACTGGCGCTGCAGTACACTGCGCCACCTGGGAGGCCCAGCTGTATGTTCTTAATGTCGTCGTTTAGCCACGACTCGGTGAAACATAAGATATTACAGTTAATGTCCCATTGTGATTCAGTCAATAATTTATACGTGCTTTCAGTTCGCCCCATTTATTTTCCAGCGATTGAACGTTAGCTAGCAGGGCAGAAGGCAAAGGCAAATTATTGACTGAATCACTGGTTGGTTAAGAGCCAATAAGGCGGCAGCCATCCCCGCCGGTGCTATCATTCAACCATTATGATCACACTTCCTCAATTTAAATATTATGTGGACACCTATACATTTGGCAGCCAAGCACAATATCTATACAACTAGAATAAAAACCTCCAGGCTATCATAAATCTCAATTCAATAAAAAGGAAAATAATTTTAGGGGGCAGATACCAGACGGATGGATCCCGTTGGAAACAGCCTTCTGTTAAATCTAGACGCTGCTTTATCAAGCAGACAATAGCAGATGACCAACATCAATTGAGGGATATTGACTAATTGTCCCGCTGATGGCTCATCAGGTGTCAATGTGGGCTCTTAAAGTATTAAGATGATTGGATCATCATGTAAGTCAATACATGGCACAAGTGGGGGGGGCTTCACTTTTGTTCTCTATTGCTCCTCAAGCAAAGGGGGAGGCCGATGACATCATGGATCCCCATCAGACCAACTCCTTGAAGTTCAGTTGTGTCTCTGAAGAGGTAGTATTTCCTACCTGTGCAGCTCAGTCATATTCAGTGTTCTTTTCATAGAAAAAAATGCAACTGGATCTTAAATATTGGTTAAATTCACTAGTAGACTAATACTCCTCCAATCAATGGAGATTCTTTGGGCTGCTGATAAGTTCGAGGGGGATCAGCCAGGAAAAGCTGCAGTGCCTTGCTAAAGGCAATTAATATCCAACATATGCTGTTTGAGTATACTTTCCAAGGAAATAGGAGTTTAATTATTGAAATTGGATTCTTAAATGCATTACTACCAGGTTAAAATGACTAGGTTTCTTTGTTTCTTCTAGGCTATTGAACATGGGAATGTTTATTTAAATACTACATATATATAAGTAGGCTTTTAGATTAGGCTAGTACATTCGTCAAGTAATCCGCCCAAACCTGGCTACAAGAAAAGGCAACAAAAGGCACGCATGCTTCCTGTGGCTTGTTAAATCACACCCAGCTCAGATTGTCAATAAACAAAGATGTAGTAGAGGCTGTTTTTAAACCAGCTTAAAAACAGCCAGCAGTGACACACCAGCAAACGCACAGTCAAAAGAGTGGCCCACGAAGGAGTTTGCTTCTGTAGCATTCACTGTAAAATACACCGCTTTGCAGCAGTGCTGTGAAGGGATGAGAAGGTGCATGAGGAGTAAGAGAAGGTACCCCTGTGTATGTTGCATTGGAACACCTGCTTCCTCACCCAACCACAACACCAAGCAACCAACCAGCCATCCCTCCCTGGATACACAGCCTCAAATGCTTAGTGGCAGTAATAGTTACTACACCACACCTGCACACAGTCTGTTTTAAGTGTTTACTCCAAGTTGACACATAAGAGATCCTTCAGCCAAGCAGCGTTAGACACCCGCTCTGCTCTGGGCTCGTTATGGAGAGTCTCAGTGACGAAGTGCACAGAGAGTGACTTGTTTCAGCCCCACCCCGTGACTGGGATCTAGGCAATAAAACAGAGCTAGTAGATGGTGATTCATGTGAATCTAGAATAAAGACAAATTCTTGGACCTAGGTGTGCGTTTAATGCCACACGTATCCACAGCAGAGAGATTCACATTCTGGGCTGAGGGTGCAGATCTCATTCTGAACAAGAACTAATATTTGCTTGATAACAATATGAACACCTAAGTCCAGAATAAAGAGTTACATTACAATCAGTGATTTAGTAAACCTTAAGAGATTTATTTCCACAATGTGAATAATGAAAACTACGCAAGCCAAATACCAAAAGAGCTTAGTCAGATTGAGTGACGCAACCATTATGCTTAATTTAACACTAAATACTTATGGCTGGGGGCAGTATTGAGTAGCTTGGATGAATAAGGTGCCCAGAGTAAACTGCTTGCTACTCAGTTCCAGTTGCTAATATATGCATATTATTAGTATATTTGGATAGAAAACACTGAAGTTTCTAAAACTGTTTGAATGATGTCTGAGTACAACAGAACTCATATGGCAGGCAAAAACCTGAGAAAAACATCCAACCAGGAAGTGGGAAATCTGAGGTTGGTCAATTTTCAACTCAGCCCCTATTGAAGATAGTGGGATGTTGGTCATGTTACACTTCCTAAGGCTTCAACTAGATGTCAGTCTTCAGAACCTTGTTTGAGGCTTCTACTGTAAAAGAGGGGCTCATAAGGGCCCTTTGAGTCAGTGGTCTGGCAGAGTGCCAAAAGCTTGTGACACTCGTTCACAAGAGTGTTAGCTCGCGTTTCATTGCATTTCTAAAGGAATTCTCCAGTTGGAACATTATTGAAGATGTTAAAAACATCCTAAAGATTGATTCTATACATCGTTTGACTTGTTTCTACAGACTAACCTAATTCTGACATTGTCTGCTCCTAGTGAAAGCGCTTCATGAGTTTTGGTTACCAAACACGCTAACAAAAGAAGCTCTTTGGCCATAAATGGACATTATCAAAACATTTGGAACTGGGATTCCTGGGAGTGCATTTTGATGAAGATCAAAGTAAATAAAGTAATTTGACTTCTTTTGACTGCACAATATGGCAGATATTTTTTGGTCTGAGCACCGTACTCAGATTGCATGGTTTGTTTTTTCCCGTAAAGCTTTTTTGAAATCTGACACAGCGGTTGCATTAACCTCTAGGGCATGTGGGACGCTAGCGTCCCATCTGGCCAAAATCCGGTGAGATTGCAGAGCGCCAAATTCAAATACAGAAATGCTCATTATAAAAATTCCGAAAACATAATCTTTAAACCTATGTAAAATATGTTAACTTCTTGTTAATCCAACCATAGTGTCAGATTAATAAAATGCTTTTTGGCGAAACCATACCTAGCCCAGAACATAGCCCAGTTGACAAATTATTACAAACAGTAACCAGCTAAGCAGAAGCGTTACAAAAACTCAGAAATAGAGATAAAATTAATCCCTTACCTTTGATGATCTTCATATGGTGGCACTCAGAAGACATTTGTTTACTCAATAAATGCTCATTTTGTTCGATAAAGTCTCTTTATATCCAAAAACCTTAGTTTTGTTCACGCGTTTTCAGTAATCCACAGGCTCAAACGAAGTCAAAAAAAATCCAAATTGTATCCGTAAAGTTCATAGAGACATGTAAATGTTTATATTCAAATCCTCAGGTTGTTTTTAGCCTAAATGATCTATAATATTTCAACAGGACAATAACGTCGTTAATATAAAAGGTAAACAAGAAATACACTCGCGGGATTGCGCATGAAAAAAGCTCTGTGACACAAGGGTCCACCCATTCAGACTGGTCTTACTCCCTCATTTAGAAGAATACAAGCCTGAAACCATTTCTAAAGACTGTTGACATCTAGTGGAAGGCATATGAACTGCAAATTTAGTTCTAAGTCAATGGATACTAATGTAATTGAATAGAAAACTCCAAAACCAACACACACAAAAAAAAAAAAAAAAAAACTTTCTGAATGGATTTCTCAGGTTCTGTTATACACAGACACTATTTTAACAGTTTTGGAAACTTGTGTTTTCTATCCAAATCTACCAGTTATATGCATATCATATATTCTGGGCCCAAGTAGCAGGCGGTTCAATTTGGGCATGCTTTTCATCCAAAATTACAAATGCTGCCCTCTACCCTAGAGAGGTTAAGGAGAAGTGTATCTAAGGTTCCATGCAAAACACCTGTATTTTCATCAACATTTATTATGAGTATTTCTGTAAATTGATGTGGCTCGCCGCAAAATCAGATGGAACTACTGAACATAAACGCGCCAATGTATACTGAGATTTGATATAAATATGAACTTTATCGAACAAAACATGTATTGTGTAATATGAAGTCCTATGAGTGTCATCTGATGAAGATCAGCAAAGGATAGTGATTAATTCTCTCTATTTCTGATTTTTGTGACTACTCTTTGGCTGGAAAAATGGCTGTGTTTTTCTGTGACTTGGCTCTGAACTAACAATCGTTTGTGGTGCTTTCGCTGTAAAGCCTATTTGAAATTGGACACTGGTGGGATGAATAAGAAGTGTATCTTTAAAATGTGTGCAATACTTGTATGTTCGAGGAATTTTAATTATGGGATTTCTGTTTTGAATTTGTAGTCCTGCACGGTCACTGGCTGTTGTCATATCGATCCCGTTAGCTTCCGTTTGTGGTCAGTTAGTGTTATGATCATTAATGCTTACTGTGAGTACAGCAAAGCACGCTTCCCTGTTGTTCAGCGAGTTCACGTTACAGTGTGTGTGCACAGAGGTGAGTCAGATAGGGTCTTGCTAACAACTGGAAACAGTGACTGAGTTAGGGAATCAGAACATAGACTTAAAGGAGGAGGGAGGCTGTCAGATGGATTGAGAGGATGGAGTCAGAGGTTAACTGAGGCTGGAGGTAGAGAGGGAGTACAGTATCTGACTTAAGTTCAAGCAAGAGAGTGCATCTAAAAGTAGTAATGCTTATGAAGGTCAACGGTACATTGAGACAGAAGAGGAATAAAGAAAAATAGACAATGTGTACATTTCAGGAGGGTTGGAGGGAGGCTCACCTTGCGGTCCTCTTTAAAGAGATCTGCTGCTGTGGTGAAGTGAGGGACAGCGTTCTTACAGTGGGGACACCCTGTTAGGGAGCAGAGAGAGACACACTCAAGGTTATTACAGAATAGACTGACCCTTGGCTCACCCCAACTACCTACCATTAATACCACATAAAGACAACAGGATTTATTGTAATTCAAAACACACAAAACCTAGTGATCATTATGCTCTCTCACATACTCAAACACACCCCCCCCCCTCCAACACTCTCCCGGGCTAGCCTGTCCCTTTCAGAATTACCCCACATTAGTGATGGCTCACTTGTATTTTATAGGGAGATATAAATCCCTTTATTGGAGTCATAAATGAAACCTCCCTGCCGCTTTCCGCGGGCCATCCATATCTGTCCCAGCCACCGGCTGGCTCCCTGAACTCCACCACACAAAAGGTATGCATGTGTGCGCCACCCATCCTCTAGTCACTGTACAGACCAGGACAGGCACATTTACAGCCCTCCTGTGTGGTACACCAGTCTGTTTGACATGCTGCCCACGTATCTAACAGAATGACATCACAGTTCACCAGTGATAAGGTTAGCAAAAAAGGTGACGCAAGCATTAACTCACTAAAAAGGTTTGTTGAATGACATTTTGAAAGATACAAATACATTCAGGTTTCGGGTTCTGTAAACAAAGCCTGGATTGTGCAACACTCTCCACTTCCTCATTTATGGACCATGACTGAAAATACATAATGGTGCAAAAAAATACTGTTTACAACCAATTTCCCCACTTCTTATTGTTGTTGTTATGATGATGACCAGCATCAGAGCTAAGGATGGGCCCTGCCTCATTGACCACAATTCCCTGGCTATGTTCCAAATGGCACCCTGTCTCCTATATAAAACACTGCTTTTGGCTCATAGGGCCCTAGTCAAAAGTAGTGCACTATATAGGGAATAGGGTGCCATTTGGGACAGACCACATTTACCAGGGCTCAGAACGGCAGGAATACCATTTTATACTAAAGAATGCTGGATATGTCAGATAATGACTGCCCCCTTGACTTTCAGCAAGGGGATGCACATCCACAAGAGACGCTTTACCTGCTTAGGGTCAACTACTGTAAGAACTCTTTTTTAAAGTGATTACTGATACCACTTTTGCTGCCACTGACTAAGATTACCAAGTAAGTGAATACTTCTGGATAGTTTGCTTTGCTGCTGAAAATGGACCAAAAAAAAAAGACATTAAATGAGAACCCTCTCCTTTTCACCATGAGAAGGCCTTCAGTCATTTCAGTCCCTTTCACATCAGTAATAATTGATACTCAACAATAGAACCACAGGGAGCTGCAGCAAGCCTTATGCTCTGATTTTCCCATTCTGTTGAATGTGAAATATGTTGAATCTTCTTATGTAATTGGTGTAAGAGCTATAGTAGTAAAAACGATGTGCTGTGTCTCTTCAATACATGCAGGGTATAACATACCAGTTTGTCCGATCCCATCTTGATTCTACACTTCAAATATTAAACTGACAATTCCCAACAAGTCCAATTGAAATATACAGTAGCTTTCTGGTGTAAGCAGAATGTTAAATGTTAATGCTTTCTTATTTACAAATAATTTCCAGTATTTAGCCTAAAAAGGTATGATACAAATAAGCATTTATTGAATTGCAACAAATAACTAGGAGGAAATTCCTGGGGATAGGAGTAGGTAGCGTTGCTCTGATACATGTTAGAGGTAGCAGTTTAGTTCAGAAGATCTGACGAAGAGGAGGCTGCAATTAACAGATGCCCTCCTTTAGCTAACAATTTACATATTGTCTGAAGGCATTAGATTAGACAGTCTTCATGTGTAAGTCAGTAGTTTGATCTCTCAAAGCCCCTAATAGGCGGTTGTTACAAAGAGGATTAGGAGAAGAGGGACAAAAACAGAGAGCAGGTTGTTATTGCTGTGTTCTGCTGGGTCTCCACTCTTCACAACCTCTTTGAAAGGCGTTGTTTTGTTTCATGTTAACTAAGAGGAAGACGGGCGGTGCAGTGATGTGGTCTTTTAAGTCTCTTATCAGACAGGGACTGCAGAGCTTCTTTACTGTCAGCCTGCACAGCCCATGAACCTGTCCTGAATTACTTGGGAAGGAAGGGTGTGCGAGTCCACTGAAAGGATATGAGATGCTGTATTGGCCTGACAATGCTGTCTACTACTCCCCCCCATTGGTACTATAAGGCTATACTGAGCATTGTCATTTTCCACCAGATGGCAGATCTTGGCAAGAAAAAGTCTAGAATGATTGTATTGGTGGTGTAAAACCTTAAACCCTTTTGTTCCTTACGGAGCATAGATCATTTAAAAACAAAAAAAAGTGTAAAAAGTTCAATCAAATGTTGTTATAGCGGACACTAACAAGCGGTGCAGTGTCATCGTCACTAGCAGGATGCTAATGTAGCAGAGACGATTTGGACTCACTGTCTCGTGATGAGGTAGCCCTGCCTGAGACTAGTTATTCCAAATGTCACATTCGTCTTACATGGTGCGTAGAACATGACGAGGGCATGCTTCTTCTTCTTCAAAACTTCCCTGAAGTCCTCCATTCCAAGATGGCTGACACCAGATGGCTTGTCTTCCCAGGACTGCTCTGGGGGAGGGGGCGCCTGGGGGCTGGGGTCACAAACAATGGAAAAATTGTGGATCAGTTTGAAAAGAAAAGACATTCAGCAACTTTTGATAGCACTAGCTTAATAGAAGGAAAAAAATAAATCTCATAGTTTTAACAGAGGGTTCCAACAATACAAAACATGAGCATTACATCACTGCATCTAGCAGTATAGTAAAGCACCCTCAAAGCAGCTTACTGTTGTTCATTTGCACCATCTAACATCCTCGTGATCTCGCAAGACTTCATAGTCCACTGGAGATAACAGGCATCATATATCTAGCCAGTTAAGCTCAGCAGAGAATGTGACGTGTCAGCCCGAATCCTAACATACTACATCAAGTCAATGAAGGGGTGAGACACACCAACACTTGACTCCAGAAATTGAGAACTGCCTCAGTTTAAGCCCATTTTCCATAAACTAATCTGGAACTGGTGTGTTGACCTGGTCCTAGATCAGTTTGTGCTGAGAATATTACTAGGAATTGGCAAAATAGC
Source organism: Oncorhynchus mykiss (assembly GCF_057628025.1). Taxonomy (NCBI): domain Eukaryota; kingdom Metazoa; phylum Chordata; class Actinopteri; order Salmoniformes; family Salmonidae; genus Oncorhynchus; species Oncorhynchus mykiss. The sequence continues at coordinate 68,711,435 of NC_143024.1, forward strand.
ACAAACAGATCTGGACCAGGCTTATGTTGACCCTGGGTTATGGAAGGACAAAGTACTATAGAAGAACATGGCTCACTTCTGTAGATATTCAATGATCTTGTCCTTGCTCCTAAGGTGGGGTAGAGTGAACTTTTCCTCTCCCTTCTCAAAGTACTTGACGGTGGGGAAGCCGGAGATCTTGAAGCGGTCTCCCACCGCCTTGTGAATGGTGGTGTCCACAGCTGCCAGAACCCCAGGGCTCTGGAGCAACAAAAGGGCAGGAGTCAGATCAGGATACACCACCACATAGATCAGCTAGTTCAGACTGGATCACAGCACTTAAAGGTCAACTCAGCCCAGTGAGAACAGAGGAGAAAAAAAAAAACTCACAGAAAAGTAAGCACATGCAGTTCACGCCACACAAATAACTCAGGCGAGATTAAAATAAGTTCAAAATACTTTTGGAACATCATTGTAGAGGCAAGAAAAGCCCAAAAACTGTTACTCAGATACAAATTCCCCCCCCAAAACTGGTTGACCCTTCTAGAGTGAGGTAATTCAGAGGCTGAATATAAACCCTGAAAAGTACACCTCATCATTTCTAGAAATACATACACTGACTGAGTATACCAAACATTTGAACACCTTCCTAATATAAAGTTGCACCCCCCCCCCCCCTTTGCCACAAGAACAGTCACTTCATTGGGGCATGGCCTCCACAAGGTGTCGAAAGCATTCCACAGGGATGCTGGCCCATGGGGAACCCAATGCTTCCCACAGTTGTGTCAAGTTGGCTGGATGTCCATTGGGTGGTGGACCATTGCTGATACAAAATCCAGCAGTGTTGCAGAAGAGCGGAACACAGCAGATCGGGGATGGAAGAGATAATTGTTCCAATCCCCATGCGTTCTCTGCTGATTTGTATTGGCCTGACCCTGGCTCTGGGCTGGGGAGTGTAGAGGGCAGACACACCCAGCTAATCAGAAACACATAAGGAGCTCTGACAGCACCAGCCAAGTAGAAGGGTTTAACTCTGTTCTGGTGTTCACTTCAGGCAATATCTCACAGCTGGGGTTTGGAATAAATTGGTGTTGAAAGGCTTCAACAGAAGTATGCACATACATATAAATACACACATCACAAGCACTGTTTTTAGAGCGTTGGGCCAGAAACTGGAAGGTTGCTGGATCGAATACCCAAGCTGACAAGGTAAAAATGTGTTCTGCCCCTGAGCAAGGCAGCTAACCCAGTGTTCACCGGGCGCCGAAGACGTGGATGTCAATTAAGGCAGCTCCCCGCACCCCTCTGATTCAGAGGGTTAAATGCAGAAGAAGCATTTCAGTTGGACAACTGACTAGGTATCCCTCTTTCCCTGTTACATACACCATCGTACTTACATTTGTGTCTTTGAGGTATTCAGCGGCTTCCTCATACTCTGGCTTCATCTTTTTACAATGGCCACACCCTGCGGTTCAAAACACAAAAACAGACATGAATAGCTGAGCGAGGATGACTTAATGCTAGGGATTCTCACCATACATGCCCATAATCACATTATAAGTGGCCTTATAATAGAAACAGAAGAGCCTCTTGAATGAATCAAGCCATTCGCAACACTATGTTCTCAGTAGGGCCTCATCCAAGTACATTCAATTAAAATTCTCCTCCCCCCCACCTGTTTTCAACTTACCATTGGCAGTTTTACTATATTAAAAATGTAGAACACCTAATGTTGCCCAACTTGTGCTTTGTTTACTTAACAAGTCAGACACCAACACGCAGAACTAATGAGCAACATTCTCACCTCGTAATCAAGTGGGTTATTTCCCTAGAAGGGACAGTAAATTGTAAGACATTTATCAGAGTGAGTTAACTCCCTGAAGTATAAGCCTGAAGGATATAGTCATGTCTGTCCACTAACTATAGGCATGACTCCATCCATATGGCAGGGTGTAGCTGTAGGAATTGAAAGGTTTTGTCCTCATCACCTCTAGCCAGTGTAACGGGAGAAAACAGTGGAACTGAGACCAGTGACGTGAGAGGATAATAGGACTAATGTTCCCCACAGCGCAAGCTCGTCAACACAGCTGTAACATTGAATTCCAGCATCATGAATAAATGCAGCGCTTTTATATAAAAAAAAAATAATTAAAAAAAAAATTAAAAAATGATGAGCTCAGCATCTTATTTTTAGAACTGAAAAAAAGTTCAGATTCTGAACTCAATATTTGTAACCAGCATCCACTAGAGGTTTTTGTAAGGCCTGTATTGCCTAAGCTCTGAAGAGCAGAATGCATGCTGTGTTTGTTTTCTAATAGCATTGCTGTGCATGGCTGGATGCATCTGCTAGATCTTAAGTTGGCACATGGCCGTTTTGAATATGGCAAGGAACAGTCCTCAGTAACATCTGAACTCCACATTACACTGTTGCATGCAAAATACTTAGTGTTTAATTTGAATCTTTTGTAGAATTGTCAGACAGGATTTGTGGAGGAAAGCACTGCCTCTGACCTTAAAATAAAAGTTGTTTAAAAACAGGAGACAGAATAATAGTGCTTTATTGCTTCATCTTCTGCATCACCTCACCTCTGCTGGTTTCATCACCTTCATTTAGTGTCTGGGAAAGGAGAGGAGTTTTGGGGGAGGGCTAAGCTACATGAAATGTTGATTCACAGCAGGGGAGTGTGCATTTCCTTTTGGAGTGTTGAACAGAAAGACTTCTTGGGTATTAAAATAAGGCTGCTCTGCTGAGTATGGCTCAGTGTGTGTCTGGCCATGTTTCCTCCTATCACTGGTCTGAATAGACTAGTGGATGATGGTAATTTGGCCAGATCCTGTTTTTAACCTTGGTGTGTGTGAACAGGTCTGAGACACACGCCCACATATATCACCAGCATCCGTCATGCTTGAGAGGATCCACCAGGGCCATTCAGACAAACCAGTAATTTGGTCTCTATACATCCTGCGTCGGCAGATGCACACAGACAAGGGAAACTCCGTAAGAGTTTGGACAAACGCTGTTGCTCTTGACCATGAGGCCATTAATCTCACTATGACAGCTTGACCATTAAACTGCTTCCAGGCAAGTGTGTGTTTGTGTGTATGCATTTGGTCTTGCTAGGAGGGGCTCCTGTGTGTGTTTGAGAGAGCTGAAATGTCTGCCTGATGTGCTTATATCAGTTGGTTGCTCTTGGCTTGGGCATCTCAGTGAGTGGCCACAGCAGTTCCCAGTGGAGTGTGACAGCCAGGATGTGCATTGTGAGAGGCAGGGCACCATGGGGCGAGGGTGGGTCGGTCTAGTGGCCTTTCTGTGTTATAACAAGGAGCCATATAAAAAAGGGGCTTTTATCCCCAGTGAGCCATGGTCCTTTATATACACACCACGGGTGGGTACCAGGTTGACAGGCAAAGTAAAGAGGGCCTAAGTGAGGACCAGCCAGGAGGAGGTCATCCGCAGACAAGAGGGAAAGATTTGAAAGTGCTGAAAAACCTTTGATTTTGAACTAGTTGAGCTCGAGTCAAACAAGACATGTGGATTGTTTTCAAAACCTTAAATAGTGCATTAACTAGGCAGGGAGAGCATCTTCATGCAGATTCGGAGTGTAACAATGCACAATTCAGTTGTGCAACTATTGCATTCTAAAATGTGCATGTACAGTATTTACATATATTTGAAGTTATACAGTGAGCCATGACAATCACTGCTTTTCAACTGTCAAATCATTCCCCTGACGTTTACTTGCTTCTCTACTCACAGATCAGATGAGTTTTGTATGAGGATGTTTCGCAATGGAAATCTAAACAGCTGAAGATTTTAACTTTGGCACTTTTACAAAGTGTTTGCTATTGTTACAATGTGTTGCATAAGCTCTAGCAATGACACGATGAAACTTATGTAAAGCGTATGATGTCATAATAACCTGTTACTTTGAGTGTGTGTGTGTGTGTGTGTGTGTGTGGCTACTCACATGGAGCGTAGAACATGATCAGGACAGACGGGTGTTCGGCCAGGAACCCATCGAAGGAGTCGTCAGTCAGGTGAAAGACAGGGGAGTCAGTCTCCGACCACTGGACCTCTGGGACCTTCGGCTGGGGGGGCTGGGGACTGGAGAGACAGGCGAGGGTGGGAGTGAGAAAAGAATGATTTAAAGAACTGAGAAGTGAGCTAAAACATGTTTATGAATAGAGGCAGGCCCAGCTGTACTGTAGCGCCTACTCCACCTCACGGCATGTCAGACACATCTGGCCTGTAGTGGTCACACCCATATGACAGAGCCCTCCCTAGCACAGCCAAGACCTTGGAGGCACACAGACACCACTTCTTACAGTCTTTTACTCCTACTAGCCACGAGTCCAGGAGAAGACATACGAGTGTTAACAACCGTCTACAGCACGTGTAAATGAGCCTAGGAGGTTGAATCTGTTTTCATGTGCAAATGGGATGCAGCTACAGATTGACAGCTCCTGGACAGTGTGCTCCAGAGTACTGCATGTCATCGCCAATATATTCAAGTGCACAGCAGGTGCATACCTATTCACAGTACTCATTCATAGCCAGATGTCCAGCTCGTTTCTAGGCAACATCAGGTGCACTTCCTTATTACTTAGCCTACTGATGCCTGCTGCAGTACCACTTTGTGTGCGTGTGGTGTTCGTGCCCCCTTTCATAACGACAGACAGCCCATAATGTCACCATGGAGGAATCTAAGCACCAAGCTCTGCAGTGTTTTTCTCCTCTGCCCATTCAGGTTCAGCTCATCTTGCAGAGGTGATGTGAGGACATCCACAGAGGCATGTAATGTTCACTAAGGATATTGGATCATTAACTATTAGTACTACAGACCTCCTAGCAGGTCATACTGGACCCTAGAGGAAGACTGAGTCAGGATCATTTCTACAGTGTGTACGTACAGGTGTGTGTATGGGTATATACCGTGGGATTGTTTCTGAAGTGGTTAGTGTACTCCAAGGAGAGGAAAGCTGTCATGCCTTGAAGCATCTGCCTGCGAGAACCACTGGAGACTCAGTTTCCGCCGTCTTTGTTCCCTGCAATAGCTGTGAAATCTGCTCTGTGCCCTTTCAATAGACTAGAGCACGGTGAACAGTCGAGTGTGACAGCCAACCGGGATCAGAGTGAGTGGGCACATTTAATTTATTTTACCTTGATTTAACTACGCATGTCAGTTAAGAACAAATTCTTATTTTCAATGACAGCCTAGGAACAGTGGGTTAAGTGCCTTGTCCGGGCAGCAGAACAGCTCTGGGATTCGATCTTGCAACCTTCCAGTTACTAGTCCAACGCGCTAACCACTAGGCTACCTGCCACCCCACAAAGGGGTGAGACCACAGGGTAGGTTGATAAACTCTGTACAGGTGTAATATGCCACTTACAAGATACTTTTATCCAAAGAGTTACAGTACGGCAAGTATACATACTCATTTCATTGGCCTAGGGGTTGCTAACACCATGCTCCTACCAACTGAGCCACACAGAAACATGCCAGAGTTTTCCCAGCTCTCTAACTCGTGGTCAGTAAATCCTCCTGACCCTATTTTATGAGGGGAAGTGATGAAGGAAAGGAAACAGTTAAACTCACTTCTTCATCCAGTCAGTGATGTCCTTGGCTGTGCCCCCATAGTTTTCATAGTGGTGCCGGAACTTCCCCTTCCTAAAAAGGAATATAAAACATTGCTGGCATCAGTACAGTATCACCCAGAATAATTACTATATTTAGGAAACCCACTAATCCATGTCACGCGTGTTGCACAACATTCTGAGTTCAGCTTCTAGAAGTTCTAAGAACGATGGAAAAACTACAACGTAACCTACTGACTTCACTGAAAGAGTTGACCTCTAGGAAAGTGCATTTTATGTCCAGAGGACATGTTTCTTCAGTGAGATACAGAGAGATCGGGGTCACTTGTGGAAAGTCGAAAGTAAATGCTTTGTGACAAGTTAAATTGAACATGAATTGTTTTACCCCTTCCTTAAATGTACCACTAGTTAAAAGAGCAGAAGTACATGTCCATTGTCCCCTCACCATGTATTATAAATAAGCTAAAAACAGTAGCTAAAATTACAATTGTGTGGATATCTATGTGGGTCTTCCCACACAGAAACGGATCCTCATGTAACAGCTTCTTTATCCTTTCCGATCTCCTGAGACAAATGAATCAGCAGCGGAGGGTAGGGAGCGAGGAGCACTAGCTGCTGCAGCTGAACAGAATGCCTGCAGATCATGCTCATCTGTAGGGAACCGTAAACATCGGGCCAATGGAATGTAAAATTCAAAACAGCAGCCGTACAGTATTAGTGCCACGCATCACACGTAGTTTAAGAGGCACAGAGGGAGAGAGCTTGGACGCTTACCTTTGTTTCAGTTCAGCAAAACTGTTGGAAACACTGGACATGCAGGTATAACGCATTATGATACAGCTATCTAACGAGTTAGAAAACACTTAAAGCCTGCAGGTAGAATGCTATCAAACTGTTTAACTGTGTGCCCTTGCTCTCCTTAGATACATTTTCTTTCCGGTACAGAGTGGGTGTATTTGAAAAGGAGCTTGAACAGCAAGACTGAAAGACAATTCTAGAAGCAGCAATGATTGGTTCCTGGGCTAATGCACTCATGTTTATCAGTGAGAGAAACTTATTACTGTAACCAATGGTACTGTATGGTTGTTAGCCCCACCTCCCCCCTGGGCCAAGGACTCTGCTTAATTAGCCCATCAATAATTAAAGGGCTAACAGAGAGAGACGATACAGTACTTAACACGGAGAGGACAATGCTGCTAAGTGTTGAGGCTGGGCTGGAGGTAGAGGTTGGCCTGAGATGAGAGCCTAACGCCAAATTGGAGAGGATTAGGGCTGGAGGCTTGAGAGAAACACTGTTTACAAGAGACCGTTTGAGTTGACAGAGGTGATCTAGGGTCAGACTGAGCGCACTTTGAGTCTGTCGTGACAGTTACTTCTAGGACCCCCTGATGTGTGACGTCTGAGACTTGGGGACGTTGATGCAATGCAGAGGAGAGAGAAAGCCCAGACCAACCTCCTTCAGATGCCCAGATATCTTTGAACCAACAGCCAAGGAACCCACTAGACACCAGGCCTATGTCCTCCCCAGCCAGCCACAGCCCCCCATTGTGAGCCTGCTTCAAACAGAATACGTTAAGACCCAACCAAAACCGCAAAGAAACTTTTAAGTGATAAACAGATTCAGAACATCTGGAGCAACACTTGCCTCCTGTAAGGAAGGAAGGGGGAGTGAGGTCTGCCAGTGCCTACAGACAGACCCACCACCTCTACCTTCTCTCCATCCTACCTACATTCCCCACTGCTAGAACACTCTGAAGCCCTCCCCGCTGCTGCAAGAACCCTCTGAAGCCCCCCCCTCTCCTCCCTGCTGCGAGAATTTCTGAAGCCTTTACTCCGGAGTAGGCAACTAGATTCAGCCACGGGACGATTGTCAGAGCAAATGGTAGGACCAGACCACAACTAGGCTTGCCTGTTAATGGAAACAGTATGACTGATTGAGTTGTGGTGTGTGCGCATTTACAGTGGCCTATAGCGAGAGACTCACTCAAAGTAGCAGAAGGTCGGGTAGCCCTTGACATTGTACTCCTGCTTGAGGCCATCAAACTCAGCTGGGTGCACGTTCATCCCAGCCAGCACCTAAAGACCAGACACACAGGGAGCGCGCACACAGTTAATTCATCATAGAAACACAAAGTTCCACTAAATGAAGAGGATTCAAAAAAGGAGGGGAAAACATGTAAAACAGAATGACACCTGAAAACCAGATGTTAGATGAAAGGGGACAATGAAATATGCATGGTAATAATCTACCTAGGTTAGCTTTCAAAGGGCAATTCAAAAAGCTCAAAGCAACCCATCTGCCATATCTAGTTCAAATCTGTGAGGTTCCCTGCCTTCATAACGTGAATGTTTCATTACTTGGGTGTCGACTCAATTTGGACTCTTATGAAGACTTGGCACATACTCAAGCTTGATGAGGAACTAAAATAAACTTCAGGAGAAATTATCATCACAGATGTAGGAAGAGGATTTAGGGAAAAATGTGTTGGATCGGATGACTTGGCTGACCGTTGTTTGCGCAACAAAAATCACTTTTCGCACACCACACACAGCCAAAACAGAACACTCCACATGTGTACATGAGCTAAATGCATCGATTATGCAAATCTCTAAACAGGAGACTTCATTTATTCACTCATCAGCCTGCCTTGCTGAAATTAGACAAAGTATGTGTCCCAAATAGCACCCTATACAGTGTACTACTTTTGACCTGGGCATGTAGGCACTTTAAAGGGAATAGGGTGGTATTTGGGACGCACATAACACCTTCAATTAGAACCCATTCTTTTCCATGAGGCACACACACACGGAGTGATTACATTGTTTTCTCTAGAAGAAGCCTCTCCTGTATGTTTAAACACTGGGTGTACTTTCTCCCTTCAGACCCTCGGCTGTGAACACTTAGTTCTCTTACAGAAGATGAATCATGCAGCAAGGCGTGTTTCTAAGCGGTGGCTGGGTGTATTTTCTCCCCAGACTTTCTGCTGTGCCTGCTTTGCTAGGGGATGAGCGTGTTAAACAGTCTGTGTTTTTCTAGGTGGTCACATGGGGGTTTCTTACGTGATTTCGATCTGTGGTTGACTAGTCCACCTCTTTGTTGAGACGTTTTATTTCAGCCCAAGAGCCCCGTTGCCTAATTGTTTTGTGCACCCCCCCAAAATAAAACATTATTTTATATATTATTTTAGAAATAACACCCCAGCTGTGCACATTCGGTAATACTATATGTATATACACACACGGTATGGTACAGAAAAATACCATATGAAAATCTAGATACTGCCCCAACCCTACTCTGGGGAAGTACAGTACCAGTCAAATATACACCCATTTAAGAGTTTCCTTTATTCTACATTGTAGGAAAAATCCTAGAGCTCATTAAGGGACATCTCTACCACCACATCACTTCCCAAGTCTCTGCTTACTTTTGTCAAAAGTAGTGCACTATGAAGGACATAGGTTGCCATTTGGGACAGGGCATACGTTTAGTTCTGAATCTTGACAGTTCTGATGTACAGTACCAGTCAAGTTTGGACACCTACTCATTGCAATGTTTATCTTTACACTGTAAAAAAGTAGTGAAGACATCAAAACTATGAAATAACATAGTAACCAAAAAAAGTAGCCACCATTTGCCATGACAGCTTCGCGCACTCTTGGTATTCTCTCAAACAGCTTCATGAGGTAGTCACCTGGAATGCATTTCAATTAACAGGTTAAAAGTGACATTTGTGGACTTTCCTTTCTTACGTTTGAGCCAATCAGTTGTGACAAAGTAGGGGTGGTATACAGAAGCAGTCCTATTTGGTAAAAGATCATGTCCATATTATGGCAAGAACAGATCAAATAAGCAAAGAGAAACTACAGTCCATTACTTTAAGACATGAAGGTCAGTCAATTCGGAAAATGTCAAGAACTTTGAAAGTTCAAGTGCAGTCGCAAAAACCATCAAGCTCTGATGAAACTGACTCTCATGAGGACCTCCACAGGAAAGGAAGAGCCAGAGTTACCTCTGCTGCAGAGGATAAGTTCATTAGAGTTACCAGCCTCAGAAATTGTTCAGAGTTCAAGTAACAGACACATCAACTGTTTAAAGACTGCATGAATCAGGCCTTCATGGTCAAATTGCTGCAAATAAAATCACTACAAATAAAATCACTACTACTGGTCTGATGAGTCCAAATTTGAGATTTTTGGTTCTAACTGCCATGTCTTTGTGAGACGCAGAGTAGGTGAACGGATTATCTCTGCATGTGGTTCCCACCGTGAAGGACGGAAGAGGTGTGATGGTGCATTGCTGGTGATTTGTTTAGCAGTCAAGGCACAGTTAACCAGCATGGCTACCACAGCATTCTGCAGCAATACACCATCCCATCTAGTTTACGCTTAGTGGGACTGTCATTTGTTTTTCAACAGGACAATAACCAAAACACACCTCCAGGCTGTGTAAGGGCTATGTAACCAAGGAGGAAAGTAAGTGCTGCATCAGATGACCTGGCCTCCACAAATCACTGACCTCAACCCAATTGAGATGGTTTGGACCGCAGAGTGAAGGAAAAGCAGCCAACAAGTGCTCAGCATGTGGGAACTCCTTCAAGATTGTTGGAAAAGCATTCCTCATTAAGCTAGTTGAGAGAATGTCAAGTGTGCAAAGTTGTCATCAAGGCAAAGGGTGGCTACTTCCAAGAATCTCAAGCTAAAATATATCGATTTGTTTTATACTTTGTTGGTTATTACATGATCCTATGCGTATTATTTCATAATTTTGATGTCTTCACTATTCTACAATGTAGAAAATAGTAAAACCCTTGAATGAGTAAGTGTCCAAATTTTTGACTGGTACTGTAGATAAAGTGCTTCATCGCCAAACTCCTGAAGTATCCCTTTAACCATGATCACTTAACAGAGCTTCAGTGCATTCAAAGTAGCTTTCTACCAAGAAGTGGGGCTATGGTAGACAGGCAAGCAATTGAATACTTTATTAAATTTGACTGGCTGAACGGATTTGAGCCGTCTTCGAACCGAGAATGTTTGGGACATAACTACTTGACAACTAACCCAAAAATGAATTCAGAGACAGGCAACAAAGTATTAAGATTTTCACGCAATGAAAATGAGTGAGAGGAGTTTACTTACAAATTTACCCTTGGTCTCTGTAGCTGCCTGTTGAAATACGGGCTGCATCCTCTTACAGACACCACACCCTGTAGGAAAAATAACAGAAGACATTACAGAAGCTCTAAGGACTCATCAGTCAGCTTGTCAACATACTGAATAAGAGGATCATCTCATCATTCTATCAAGGGACCAGTAAATATGAACAGAACTTTGTAGTAATGCATGATTTATCAAGATGGACACAACACAAAAATAATACTGCAATATTAACATTCATGCCAAGGACCCAGTGTTTTTCCTTTATACAGCTACAAAGGGGCAATTGTTAAGATTTAATCTTCATGAAAAAGTTGGAAATAGTTTTATTTTTAAATTTTAAAGTATAATCTAGAGCTTCCAATTTGGCCAGAGGAGCCTGGTTGAACATTTCATGAACAATTTTATTCAATAAATCTGATTATCAAAATCAATGACAAGCTGCAATGGTAGAGTCTAGCACTGAGGGAAAAGGAAAAATCCAAGAGAACCTTAAGGGACTTCCCGCTACCACCACATAATCTTACACTAAGCAGAGTTTTGAGAAGTTAAGTCCCAAATGGCACCCTAATTTCCAATGAAATACACTACTGTACTATGAAGGGCATAGGGTGCCATTTGGGACAAGACATAAGTTTCATTTCCCATCTTGACGGAGTTCACTGATGTACAGTACCAGTAAAAAGTTGACGAACCTACTCATTCCAGGGGTTCTTCATTTTTTACATTGTAGAATAGTGAAAATATCAAAACTATGAAATCATGTAAAAAGTGTTAAAATCAAAATATATTTTATATTTGAGATTCTTGAAAGTAGCCACCCTTTGCCTTCACAGCTTTGCACACTTGGAATTCTCAACCAACTGAGGTAGTCACCTGGAATGCATTTCAATTAACAGGTGTGCCTTGTTAAAGTTAATTTGTGGAATGATGCATTTCAGCTAATCAGCTGAGTTGTGACAAGGTAGGGTGTTATACAGAAGATTGCCCTATTTGGTAAAAGACCAAATCAAAGTTCATATTATGGAAAGAACAGATCAAATAAGCAAAGACAAACGACAGACTTGGTCAGTCATTTCAGAAAATTTCAATAACTGAAAGTGCTCATGTGCAATCTCAAAAAACCATCAAGCTCAATGAAACTGGCTCTCATGAGGACCACCACAGGAAAGGAAGAGCCAGAGTTACCTCTGCTGCAGAGGATAAGTTCATTAGAGTTAACTGCACCTCAGAATGCAGCCCAAATAAACGCTTCAGAGTTCAAGTAACATGCACATCTCAACGTCAACTGTTGAGGAAACTGCATGAATCAGGACTTCATGGTCAAATTGCTGCAAAGAAACCACTAAAGGACACCAATAAGAAGAGAATTGCTTAGGCCAAGAATCAGGAACAATGGACATTGGAAATCTGTCCTTTGTGGTCTGATGAATCCAAATTTGAGATTGGTGCCAACAGCTGTGTCTTTGTGAGACGTTGAGTAGGTGGTGAAGCATGTAGGAGGTGGTGTGATGGTGCTTTGCTGAAAACAGTGATTTATTTAGAATTCAAGGCACACTTAACCAGCATGGCTACCACAGCATTATGCCATCCCATCTGGTTTGAGCTTAGTGAGACTGTCATTTGTTTTTCAAAAGGTCAATGACCCAACACAACTCCAGGATGTGTAACAGCCATTTGACCAAGAAGGAAAATGATTGAGTGCTGCATCAGATGACCTGGCCTCCACAATCACCGGAGCTCAACCCATTTGAGATGGTTTGGGATGAGTTGGACCGCAGAGTGATGGAAAAGCAGCCAAGTGCAAAGCATGTGGGAACTCCTTCAAGACTGTAAGAAAATAATTCCAGGTGAAGCTGGTTGAGAATGCCAAGAGTGTGCAAAGCTGTCAAGGGAAAGGGTGGCTACTTTCAAGATTCTCAGATATATTTAGATTTGTTTTACACTTTTTTGGTTACTACATGATTCCATAGATGTAACATAATAGTGTAGACAAACTATGAAATGACAATGCAGAAAATAGTAAAAAAAAAAAAAAGAAAAACCCTGGAATGAGCAGGTGTCCAAACTTGACTGGTACTGTATATTCTATGCAAGTCATAAAATATGATATACCAATAGGCGCCACTTGCTCTTATCCTTACTCTAAACTGCATTGGTAGGAGCGCTTATCATAAGTAAATGTGAACTCAGGTGCGTGTCGGTCTGTGTATGCGATGACTCACATGGGGCGTAGAGCATCATGAGGATCGGCCTCTCCTCCCTCTTCAGAAGCTTTCTGAAGTCCTGAGTGAGATAAGAGAACTAGTGATCTCAGAGGTCATCGTGCACAATGTTAACTGTCCTTTTCCCTCAGTGTGTGGCTTCCTATGGGTCACTAAAATCAAAGCGACCGGTGTCATCTTTAAAAACCAAGTTGTTTTCCGACATGACGCTAGTCCCTCATTGAAGATGGTGTTATGTCAGACGCACAATTTCCAAGAGTTATCACAACACTGATACTGACAAACCTGCTCATCAATACACCAGAAGTAGACAGTGTTTGAATAGATGCCTTTGATAGAGAGGAGATGAGGCTTCACTTAGAGGGTGAGCTCTATTTCTTTAGTCATCCTTCCTCATACTCTCATTCAGTAGAAGCTGCAGACACCCCTCAACACCCCCAGGCATGGTACACCACCAAGTAGAGGAGTACAAAATAGGATCTCAAGTAATCAAAATAACTTTCCTGTGTACGCAGAGCTGGGTTCTGATTGAGCGTCAGCCTCGCTGTTGGAGAGCTGTCTGTGAGAGTGCCAACTGCAGTCAGACCAAAGCCCCATTAATAGATTGTGTTTGAACTTGACTGAAGTGAACTGCAGAGATTCAGCTTTCTGGTGTAGTCTACTTTTATGTGTGGTTTATATATTAATCTGTGTTGTCAGCTTGGGATGCATCAAGGTTGGAGGGTAGAGTGGACAGAATCTCTCGGCTCACAACTTTGAAGGGATGTTAAGGCATTGGTCTGTGGGTTGATGGTAATTAACGAGACCGGGCCTCAAATAATATTTAGGGATTTTCTGATGGTTTCAAAAGATATTTAGAAGTAAGTATTTTGAAAATACAAGTACTTGAAAATCAGAATGTATTTGGAAATACAGCTGGAAAGCTGCCATGAATTTGAAAATACAAATACTTAAATACTCCATGCATTTGAACTTAGTTCTGTTTGTCCTAGGGGTATTTAAAATAAATGTATTTGGAAACAGGTATTTGCAAATAGTAAGCCATTTATATGATTTTAAAAATATTCTTTCAAATAGAAGTAGTTGATTTTCAGCCACACTATTTGAAAATACATTGAAAAGTATTTCAAATACGCCCATTTTAACCCAGGTCTGCCATCTCAACCCATTTCCGTTCTGAACTGAAGAGTGTCCATATCGTGCCAGTAAAAACATGACCATGCAGATGCACCTTGTTGTAAGACAACGTGTTATTTCTGTACTTACTTTTTCAGTTTCTACATGAACAATATCTTTGGCTTCTGGGTTCTCCTCCCAAAGAGGGGCTCCTGTGGGGTCTTTTAAAAACGCCACCATGGACTGGCGAGAAGGAGCACGTGAAAGAGAGAGTAAACATTTAGCATACTGTAACAGATTAACGTGAGGTTAACCCTAGAGTCTAGACATAGTGCTAAACAGAGACATTCCATAATTTATCCCAGTCTTCATATTAAACCAAACAGGAGGAGTTCTAATAGATGGCAGATGGCATTAACTTCCATCTCAATGTTCATCCATCCATCGTAAAGTAACCATGTAAGCAATTTCCCCACGTTCACGGTTCATAATGAGTTTGATAAGCCTTCCAGGCCAACATGAAGAGCCATATGCCTCCAGAGACAGAAGGTAGGACAGGAAACATTATTCACCCCTAACTAATACACTTCTACTGACAATGACACAGCAGTTAAATCATGAAACATTTTCCTTGATTTTGAAGAATGAATTCTATAAAGACCTTAGTGAGAACCCTCATCTTAACGTATCATGACCAACTAGGCTACTACTAACATGTTCAGATTATAGAGGTCTAGCAAAGGCCAGTCCTAATAGTGCAGACAGTACCTTTAATACAAGACGAGCAACCAGACTGACAAATGACCATCAACGTTGAGTTTAAAAGGGGGGACCCTTTACATTATGACAAGACAGCTTTCTTAATGTCCATGAGTATCGATGTGCTCACAGGCTCATCCCCAGCCAATGGGCTGGCTAGCCAGGCCAGGGAGACATCAAGGTCAACCCCAGAGCAGAGCACTCCATTACTCCAGATACTCTTATGCCAGCACCCTGATTATAAAGCACTCATAAACCCATTGGATTATCAAGTCTTGCCTAAGCAGGACTCTGTCCAATTGGCATCATGTAGGAAGAGAACCATCATAATATACAAAAACAGTAGGAGACAATGAACCCCCGTTCATTTAACCAGGAAACAAATATTACTTGAATAATTGCAATGTTTCATATTAATTACTGTACTGGTGTCTTCCTTAAGTCAACATTGAAATAAATACATTATATTACTGTTGATTGAGACCTTGGGGGACAGTGGGACAATGAGTCAGTAATTACCTTGTATGTAGCAGGCCTGTTGTATTCTGTATGGAATGTCCCATCTCTGCAAGAGACAAGCACATTGTTCAATCAGGGAAGAGAAGTAGATGACTTTGTTTAGCATGGCATGACTCCCTAGAGAACATTCATACATGTCATTCTCTTCTGACAGGTGGCATCACAAGCCTCTGGACATACAGTAAAACAGTGAGGTACATGTTAACGTTGAGATACTCACTTATAATGCAAGAGTTCTGCGCCACCACTTTTTGAGCTGGGATCTACCTTCACTTTCTTACACAGTTTACGACCCTCTGAATCCCTGAGAGACGAACGACACAGAGAATGAGATAGAAATGTTGACAACAATAGCTGAGGTTCCAAAAGGGATATGTGGAATTATTATTCACAGCATCGAGACTTGTTAAATGAAGACTGTCTATGCAGAAATCTTATTACCATAAATTATTCTCTGTCAAACACACTCATGTCGGTGAACTGATATATCGGTCGGGCTCTAATATACAGACACACTGATCTATGGAGAGGAGGTTGATTAGACTGGTGTATGTAAACACAAATCTACATAAGTACATTGAGCCTCACTTTTGTAATTGAAGAGGTACCATCTTTAGAGAAATGCGCACACCCTCTCCCTTTATATCCAGTGACCCACACATTCACAATGCAAGCACAGGTCTCTCTTGACAATAACTCCCCTTCTCTCCACTGACAATGAGCATGGAAATTAATTACCTGAGTACACACAGAGCGACAGACTGTCCAACTACCTAGAGCAGAGCTATGCCCTAAGCTAATGGAAGAGATGGAATTAAATTACAACTGACAGCACAGGCCCCCCCCATCAGCAAAATATATCCAGCGCTCTGTCCTTTAAGATAAGAGACACCATTATTAGTGATACATACATGGCAGAGAGAGCCCATTGTCTGCCAGGAGAAATAGTCAATGCAGACCTGGAGCAGGAGGAAAAAGGGTATTTGTCTGTCAGGTGGCGATGGTAGACTATCATTACACTTGAGTGTCCCAAATTGCACCCTATATAGTGACTCATTTCGCTCTAGCGACTCATTGTGGTGGGCCATGCGCCTGCAGGCTGACTTTGGTCATCAGTTGGACGGTGTTTCCTCCGGCACATTGGTGCAGCTGGCTTCCGGGTTAAGCGGGCGGGTGTCAAGAAGCGGTTTGGTGGGTCATGTTTCGACCTTCGCCTCGAGCCCGGTGGGGAGTTACAGTAATGAGACAATATCGTGATTGGAAATCACGAAATAGGAAGAAATTTTAATTTATAGCCCTTTGTTTCAACCCACCGGAGTCTTCACAGCAATCAGATTGACTCACTGACCAATCAAAACCCCCAGCTGGTGGGAAAGACACTGATTTGGCAAAGCTCAGCAGCACCACCCACAGCCAGGAATCATGCCATGTCACACTACCTGATAATGGTGATGTAGTGTAGCCTCTCGCTAAGGTGCGTCAAATCAATTACAGACAACAGGGTGGAAGAGGGAACACAGTGGGTGTTGGAAGAGGCAAGAAGGAGAGTGGTGGGAAGTTATGGAGTGTTAAAAGGACGTTCCTTGAAAAGTTGTAAGTGATGAGGGAACTGTCAGCAATTCACCTCCAGAGGTAAGGTGAAATCAAATTGATAGGCAAGAGACAAGTACTCCAGAAAAGTAAGCCCAGTGTGCAAAACTGCTTGTGGCTTTCCTGCTGGGAAGAGGCTTCAGGATACCATTTAGTCTGATTGTACACCAAGCAGTCAGATTGATTAGCCTATTGCTCATTAGCAAAAACAACAAACTAGTCATTTTGTTACGAATCTCCTTGTTTTATCAGCAGCAGCGTCTGTAGTCTGGCATCCATGCCTGACCTGGCACTGTCTCCTGCCCAGTTCCTCTGACATCACTGTTGGCCATCTCTCAGGTCCTGTCATGTGGTGAGTGTCATCCTGGGCTTTCATCCCTCTGTTGGCATGGGCCACCATTCTCATACTGACACTCGTGAGGAGGTCTCTCTCCCTGTCCAAGCGCTCAACTAAGCTTTTTTTTTGGGGGGGGGGGGGGGGACTGGTCCATTGGAGAAGGTGGGAAAACCATAGCCAGTCTCACAATGCTAAGCTAGCACTGAATCACCTATGTGACTGAACAGCAGCAAAGAAGCATGTCATCTAATGCCCCGTAAAGGGTCTCTGGCACAGGTATATGTACAGTAATTGCTGTGAATTTTCAGAAGATTCCACACCTTTGAGTATTTTAGATTTTTTGGAGTGGACTGATGGTTGAAATGAATGGGGAGAGGGGGAGATCGGGTAGTGGGCAGGATTCGTACCCTCGCTGAAGGTAATATACTGTATACAGTATGTGCTGCAGACGGCAGTGTTTACCATTAGACCAGCCTCAGGCACCACATCCTTCAGTATTAAGGCATACGGTGGAGAAAGAGGGTTGACAGATTTACTGCACTGAAAAGAAAGAAACTCATTGTAAATATTTCTAGGTCTATATAAAAACAGCTGCCCAGGCTACATTGTTCTTAAACACTTTTCCTTATTCATTCATCCATCTTGGACAGGTTTGAGAGAAACTTTGAGGGATCCTTTAAGTGGTAGGTGTCAGAGGGGTGATCTTTATTCTTTTGTAGTTCTGTTAAGACTTTTCTCCCCAGAAAAAAAAGTCTCATGTGGTTGAGGTTGACAGGTAAAAAAAAACTGGAAGATAAAATGGAAGGAAATCATGTAGGGTAGAGGTCAGATCACACGGGGGGGGGGGGGGAGAAATGTTTAAGGAAAACAATTCTAGTGCGCGTCTTGGGACCGTGGTGGATCCTCCCAGTATGAACACTTTCAGAGACTTAGTTTCAAATGGTTCATCTGCCCAGACAGGTCTATTGAGTGGGCTTCAGGAAGACAGATATGGGAAAGCGTGTTTTTTTTCCGAACAGTGCCTATAACTCATTCGTAGTCATACGGACAACACAAATGTAGGGTCCTTATTTCTATCTGCCGTAGAGCCCTCAGCATGGAGAAAGAGACTCCCTATTTTAATGAGCATATCTATTCTCCAATCTCCACTGACTTCAGGAGGATATGCCAGGGAGAGATGGAGATGGCATGGGTAGAAAGAGATTTGACATGAGCGCATTCAGCTGGCCTAGGCTTCAATAGCTGCTATCGATTACTTAGTCCAGGCCTGTCTGACTGTGCTATTACAAGGCAGCCATATAAAGAGGGTTTTACATCTTCCTTCCTATAGCTATACATCTGAGCTGGGAGGAATGCCTCAACATTTTACAAACCTAAAATGTTATTCAGAAGCATAATGGGACATAACGTACGTGACTTGGACATTTTTCCTAACCTAAAACGCTTCTTGGAAATCTCTTTGAAGCTATATACTAGTGATGCACGATATATCAGTGAACTTATCGGAATCGGACGATATTAGCTAAAAATGCCAACATCGGCATTGGCCCGATGTCTAGTTTAGCGTCGATGTCAAAGCTGACATTCATACCCATAACGTAGGTACATGACGCATTCCTAACCCACAATGTCTGCTGTGTGGATCAAGCAGTCAACAAGTCGAGCAGTCATTTGAAAAATAACTTCAGCGAGACAACTCAAAGGCAAACTCCATTAAAGCCAAGATAATGGAATTCATTGCCCTTGACAATCAACCGGTCGGTCATGGGTGATGTTGGCTTTCGCCGACTCGTCGAGCACTGGTACACACTACCAAGTGCATAATTTCAGACGTTGCCCTACCAGAGTTAAATAATAGCATCACTGCTATTAGCTTCACAACTGAAAATGATGGAAATGGACACAGTGAGCACTGAGGAAGAGGCAGAGATGAAACCACTGCTTGACATGCATGATGAAATTCTGGCTGAGACTGAACGTAAAAGCACAGCAAGTAAGTGAAAGAAATAGGTTTTGATTATGTTTTACTGGTAATGGGAACATACATAAACGCCAACAAAATAACTTTTTGGTCAGTGTGGTATGTGTAACCTTTATTTAACTTGGCAAGTCAGTTAAATTCTTATTTACAATGATGGCCTACCCCGGCCAAACCCAGGCGATGCTGGGTTAATTGTGTGCCACCCTATGGGACTCACAATCACGACCGGATGTTATTCAGCCTGGATTTGAACCAGGGACTGTAGTTACGTCTTGCACTGAGATGCAGTGCCTTAGACAGCTGCAGCCATGTGTATGTGTTATCTATAACTGTACAGGAATGCTTAAAAGGTTTTTCTTAATATTAAATTGAAGTTATTTAATAATAGGTATCGATTTTTTTTGGGGCAAGGAAAATCAGATATTGGTGCATCACTACAATATACTGTACAACATGTGTGACACATTGACTAATGTATTAATGCATGCCATCAACCAATCATGTACTTACCCACAGTTGACCCAGGCGATGGTGCCCTGTCCTTTGACGACCTGGGCCACATCAGACAGCAGCTTGAACTTAGAGTCCCCGGAGGTAGCTATTTACACACGATAAGAGGGGTGAGTTAGGCCTATATTTCACCAAAACACAATTCAGTTTTACTACTCAAGTCGCCTTATGATAAACAGTAAACAGGTTATAATTAGGGTTGCAATTATATTCTAACTTTCTCTCAAAATCATGGTTGTAGGATTCCGGATTTCCTGCCTACTCCTTACGGAATCCAGGAAACTTCCAACCAGGGTTAAAGGATAACCTGGGAAAGTTTCTGAAATTTTGAAACCCTAGTTAGAATTCAATGAAGGTTGGAGTCAGAGGTCATAACACTAAAAACACAGACTATGAACTCAAACAGCAATCACACAAGGGTACCATATCCATGAACATTAATCTAGTGTTACTTCAATAGACCTTGTCTCTGGGAGAGCATACGAGTCACACATCACCTAACAGAGTCGTCACTAAACTACTTCCACCATGTTATAAAAATCATAAACACATAGTCCAAGGCCTAGTGAGAAACCATCAAATAATAAACTGCATTACACAATGTCCTTTGAGATACAATGTGGATTCAGAGAAGCAAGCACACTGATTCTGCCATCTCTGTTGCACAACAATACATACATTTCACAACCCCTTCAACATTTATAGTATTGTGTGTTGGACACCTCTATCGTACATTTTGGGGCATTGCCATGGTCATCTGGAGGTCCTGAATCACACCAGGTTGGTTGGTGGTAATACAAACATTGGGCATTGATGTTATGTCACCATATATGTTGAGTTCAAATTGCTTGCAGATTCAAGTTACTGGAGAGACTTTTCCTCAAGTTGGTGGTGGGGTCTCAAAAGTTGGAACACTTATTGTCTGTCACAAATACTTCTGGAGCTTTTTGGGCCCCTCTTGTGAAGGAACCAAGTAATGCACCAGTGACGGTCAGGGAGAGTATCCGACAGCAGGAAATGGAGTGAGTAAACATTCCTAAACCTTCCCTTCGGAGAATGCCAGAACGCAACAGTACTGGCAAGCAATCAATCCCAGGGTGACATTCGATACGTGCAAGTCTTATCCAATGACCTAACACTGGCTGAATTATGAAGCCGTACACACACACACACAAAATTCATGGGAGTGGTGGGGCCTTGAGACGTAGATTGTTTATGATCAGCATAGAGCAGCACGTACTGTACACACTGCACTTTCTGGCCTGAAATATGCTAATGAAAATGTAATTAAATGCAAGAGAGGGTGATTTCCCTAATGGCTGTCAGTGAATGTAGTTTCATGGCTTCATTTGATCACATTGAGCTTTTGGGTGTCTTTCTGAACAGTACACTGTTATATGTAGCACTTCCAACTCCAGGGAATAGAAGAGAACAAGATAAGCTGCAGGTCATTATAAACAAGCAGTGTGATGCATAACCACGGCCCTTCCAATGATTTACCATTATAAATGACGGATTGTCAGAGATAAGAGAACACTTTTAAGAGGTCATTTACAGCGAAAAAGGCAGCTTGGGGACCATATTCACAAAGCGTCTCAGAGTAGTGCTGATCTAGGATCACTTTAGCCTAAATAATGAATAAGATTACATGGAGGTGATCCTAAATCAGCACTCCTATTCTGAGAGGCTTTATGAATACAGATTTCAGCCTTTTTTTGTGCCAGTCAACAAAGGCCTAAAGTACACCCACTAACTCACCTGACAGGACTGACTTAGGGTACAGCACCAGGACATTGGCTCTAACCCACCTGACTTAGTGTAGAGCACCAGGACATTAGATCGGGTCCTCAGGAGCTTCTTTAAGTCCTTGTGGTCGCTGACCTTCTCTATCAGAGGAGAGACCTTCACCGCCGCCTGCAGCACAGACGCCAGGCACACCTGCAGACAGATACCATTTTATTCATTCACTGTATTATTTCAGAGGCCGACTCATTCAGACTAACTCACACTTTGGATGCTTCAGTGCAGAAGAATGGTCATTTTTGTGATATGAGATGCCAGACACCTCATGTGCAAAACAAAACCCTATGGTGGTCAGCATCAGGTGAAACAAAGACTGAGCCATCGCATTGTGTGTGACTGAGGGTCTCAATGGTGGGCACAGACACATTAGATTATGTAAATGGGGTCTAAGGTACAACATGTGAATATGAAAATAGTAGTTTGAGTTTAAATATTTTACCTTAAGTTTAAGAATCAGACCCTTTTTTTTCAATTTTTGCCTAAAATGACATACCCAAAGCTAACTGCCTATAGCTCAGGACCTGAAGCAAGGATATGCATATTCTAGATACTATTTGAAAAGGAAACACTTAAGTTTGTGGAAATGTGAAACTAATGTAGAACACAGATCTGGTAAAAAAAATAAGGGGGGGGAAAAAGTGCATTTTTTTGTACCATCATCTTCAAAATGAAAGAGAAAGGCCATAATGTATTATCCAGCTTAGACAATTTAGATTCTGGACACTAGATGGCAGTAGTGCATGTGCACAATTTTAGACTGACCCAATGAACCATTGCATAACCGGTTCAAAATGTATCAAGACACCAAATGTGCCCAATTGGTTTATTAAATCATTTAAGTTTATAATTGTACACGCTACTCAAACAATACATGGTATTATTTCACTGTAAATTGGACAGTGCAGATTAACAAGAATTTAAGCTTTCTGCCCATATCAGATGTGTCTATGTCCTGGGAAATATTTGTTGCTTACAACCTCATGCTAATCATGTTAGCCTACATTATCTCAACCATCCCGAGGGACACACACACGTTGCTTTCTGAGCACTCCTACAATAACTGTATGCAAAAAAAAAATATTAGTTAAGACAAGGAACATAACTGATATTGACGATTGAGTGTGAGAATGAGTCAGTCCTCAGCTATTTGATAGTTCAAGAGCTGCCTTCAGCTGCTGAGGCAGAGCAGGCTTATTTCACAACTACATTAACATTAGAACCTTTAGAAACGTAGGAAAGGCTGGTGATGATTTCTCCCCCACACGATCACATTTCTCCAGGCTCATTTGCGACCTTAGAGTGGGTGTGCATAGCGCATATTGTTGAGAAGATCAGTGAAAACGTACAAAGAGCACAATTACATTCACAGGAAATTGATGGACAGCATAGTGTTATGGTGAAATGAAAGCAGCACTATGGAGAGTGGCAAATGTGAGGTTGGGAGAGGATGCGGAGGCGAGGAAGGACACAGACATCAGCATGGATGGAGTTACACAGAACGAGTAGAAGATTTGCAAAAACCTTTCCTGGAACATTGACCTTGTAGTGCTCGCCGCTCACGCATCACATGCCCTGACAGCTGACAGGCAGCCAATACTGCAACAATGGCTGGGCAATCAGTGCATTGGTTGGTTTCCTTACCTAGGTACCTACTCCTTGGCTAAGGCTACATGACATAATGTCACTGTCCCATGTCAATGTGAGCAGCATCCTAATGACGGTCTGCTTCCGCAATCCCCCCCCTCCGTTATATTAGCAACATCTAGTGAACAGCAGGAGGACTGTCTCAGACTAGAGATTAGACTTCCAATCGATGGAGACAGAACAGACAGGGGAAATACACTGCATGCTAGGCAGCTAATCATCCACAGCTGAAGAGGTAAAGGCCTAGCTCATGTCCATAGCCTCAGGGATGTTCTAGTGAGCTGAGAAAGTAATGAGGGGAATTTTTTTTTTTTAAGTCCCCTTGGATGTCAGGCACTTATTTCATGTGGTTGGTTATAAGACAATTAGCTTATTATGTATTTGTATTAGAGGTCGACTGATTAATCGGAATGGCTGATTAAGTACATAACAATCGGAAATCGGTATTTTTGGGCGCAGATTTATTTATTTATTTTTTTTACACCTTTATTTAACTAGGCAAGTCAGTTAATTTTCTTACCAATTCTTACCATGTCCATTATTAAAATAGGATTTCCTGCATATAGAAATAATTTGTTCAACATTTATCACAGGTAACTTTATTTTTATTCAAACAGTTGCGTATTTCTCCTAAGCAGACTTCAGTATCATTGTCACTTCAGAGCTGTGTGTGTTTTACAGATGGCAGAGAAAAGCAGAGCACCAGTGTGGGACTATTACATGGAATTGGCACCACGGTAAGCAAGGTGTCTTATTTGTGATAAAGATGTAAGCATGGGGTCAGCAATGGTTAAATAAAAAAATACCAACCTGTGGAGCCACCTTAACACCCAGCCAAAAGTCCATATGTATTATATTAAGTTAAAATAAAAGTGTTCATTCAGTATTGTTGCAATTGTCATTATTACAAGTGTATAATAATATATATATATATATATATATATATATATTTTTTTTAATTGCCATCAGCTTTTGTCCTCCAATAATCGGTATCGGCGTTGAAAAATCATAATCGGTCGACCTCTAATTTGTGTATTTCTTTCTGGTGAGTGTTTGAAGCTGAAGACCGAGGCTAGCTGTTCTGTACACGTGTATCATGTTTCTGAAGATATACCTACTCCCTTTACCACACAATGCACAACTCAAACTAAGCCTATTGATACACTATGATTCACCAAATCACGTTGTTTTCTTGTTTGCATTTGGGCAATTCCACAGTAACAGTGAAGCTGAGACTCTTTTTCACTTTAAAATGGATGTCAAACCAAAACCATTACGTGCAAATTTACACCATACAACTCGATGCACAAGGATTCCTTTTAACAATGTCCACAATTCAGGAGTCTCAGCATCACTCTTACCATGGAATTGCCCATACAGTCATGGCCAAAAGTTGAGAATGACAAATATTAATTTTCAGTCTGCTGCTTCAGTTTGTATGATGGCAATTTCCATAAACTTCAGAATGTTATGAAGAGTGATCAGATGAATTGCAAAGTCCCTCTTTGCCATGCAAATGAACAGAATCCCCCAAAATACATTTCCACTGCATTTCAGCACTGCCAAAAAAAAGACCAGCTGACATCATGTCAGTGATTCTCTTGTTAACTTTTGGGATAGGGGGCAGTATTTTGACGTCCGGATGAAAAGCGTGCCCAAAGTAAACTGCCTGCTACTCAGGCCCAGAAGCTAGGATATGCATATAATTGGTAGATTTGGATAGAAAACTAATGTTTCTAAAACAATGTCTGCGAGTACAACAGAACTGAAATGGCAGGCGAAACCAAACAAACCATCCCCACAAAATATATATTTTTTTAAATAAGACACCTCATCCTACGACTGATTTCAATGGCTGGCACTTATAACAGGGCGAAATCGTGCCCGATTGCAGTTCCTAGGGCTTCCACTAGACGTCCGTCTTTAGAGCTTTAGGCTGATTTTTGGAAAAATTAGCCAGAAATTGTAGTTTTAGGTGACTCCCATTTTGGCTGTAGTGTTTCCAAGCACATGAATGAGAGTGCGTTTTGGTATTTTTCTCCGGTAAAGACAATAACGATCGTCTTAAATTTGATCGTTTATTTGCGTATTACGGTACCTAAGGTTTGATTATAAAAATGTTGATCGACTTGTTTGGATAAGTTTATTGGTAACATTTGGGATTCATTTTGTAGGGAAACCAAGTGGATTGACTGAACCGCACCAGCTAAACTGAGTTATGGATATTTAAAAAACAAAACAAAAAGGACCATTTCTAATGTAACTGGGACCTTTGAGTGCCAACAGAAGATCTTCAGAAGGTAAGGCATATTATATCGCTATTTCTGACTTTCGTGTTGCAACTCCCTGGTTGAAAATGAGTTATGCATTTGTGTGCTGGGCGCTGTCCTCAGATAATCGCATGGTTTGCTTTTGCCGTAAAGCCTTTTTGAAATCTGACACGGCGGCTGGATTAACAAGTTAAGCTTTATTTTGATGTATTGCACTTGTGATTACATGGTTTAATATTTATAGTAATTTAATTTGAATTTGGCACTCTGCAATTTCACACTAGCGACCCACTGATCCGCAAGAAGTTTAACACAGGTGTATGTGTTGACGAGGACACGGCTGGAGATCACTGCCATGCTGATAGAGTTCGAATAACAGACTGGAAGCTTCAAAAGGAGGGTGGTGCTTGGAATCATTGTACTTCATCTGTCATCCATTGTTACCTGCAAGGAAACACGTGCAGTCATCATTGCTTTGCACAAAAAGGGCTTCACAGGCAAGGATATTGCTGCCAGTAAGACTGCACCTAAATCAACCATTTATTGGATCGTCAAAAACTTAAAGGAGAACGGTTCAATTGTTGTGAAGGCGTCAGGGTGCCCAAGAAAGTCCAGAAAGTGCGCGGACCATCTCCAAAAGTTGATTCAGCTGTGGGATCTGGGCACCACCAGTACAGAGCTTGCTCAGGAATGGTAGCAGGCAGGTGTGAGTGCATCTGAATGCACAGTGAGGCGAAGACTGAGGATGGCCTGGTGTCAAGATGGGCCGCAAAGAAGCCACTTCTCGCCAGGAAAAACATCAGGGACAGACTGATATTCTGCAAAAGATACAGGGATTGGACTGCTGAGGACTGGGGTAAAGTAATTCTCTGAATCCCCTTTCCGATTGTTTGGGGCAACTGGAAAAAAAAAAGCTTGTCCGGAGAAGACAAGGTGAGCGCTACCATCAGTCCTGTGTCATGCCAACAGTAAAGCATCCTGAGACCATTCATGTGTGGAGTTGCTTCTCAGCCAAGGGAGTGGGCTCACTCATCTTCAGAGAGCAACTTCTCCCAACCATCCAGGAACAGTTTGGTGATGAACAATGCCTTTTCCAGCATGATGGAGCACCTTGCCATAAGGCAAAAGTGATAACTAAGTGGCTCCGGGAACAAAACATTGATATTTTGGGTCCATGGCCAGGAAACTCCCCAGACTTTAATCCTATTGAGAACTTATGGTCAATCCTCAAGAGGCGGGTGGACAAACAAAAACCCACAAATTCTGACAAACTCCAAGCATTGATTATACAAGAATGGGCTGCCATCAGTCAGGATGTGGCCCAGAAGTTAATTGACAGCATGCCAGGGCACATTGCAGAGGTCTTGAAAAAGAAGGGTCAACACTGCAAATATTGACTCTGCAACAACTTCATGTAATTGTCAATAAATAGCCTTTGGCACTTAAATGCTTGTAATTATACTATTATATAGTAACATCTGACAACAAAACAAATCTCTAAAGACACTGAAGCAGCAAACTTTGTGGAAATTAATATTTGTGTCATTCTCAACTTTTGGCCACGGCTGTACACTTAAGGATTATGGTTTAAGATACCCTGACATTAGTCCTTTCTGCACTGAATTGAAAAATAAAAATCTTATTTGGTAATGCTGAGTGCAAAAGACAAAGGTAACTAATATCACACAGAATATTGTGAACTGATGGCGCTGGAAGATGGCAGCTGTTGTCTGTGGGGGGGGGGGGGGGGGGGGGGTGTTTACGTTGGAAGAAACATAACAGCAATAAAAAAAAAAATTAAAAAGCACTTCTGGATATCAGGAAAGCGATCACACACACACACACACAACCCCCCTTTGGTCATTAATATGATCGAATCCGGAAACTATCATTTCGAAAACAAAATGTTTATTATTTCAGTGAAATACGGAACCGTTCGGTATTTTATCTAATGGGTGGCATCCCGAAGTATAAATATTCTTGTTACATTGCACAGCCTTCAATGTCATAATTATGTAAAATTCTGGCAAATTAGTTTGCAATGAGCCAGGCAGCCCAAACTGTTGCATATACCCTGACTCTGCGTGCAATGAACGCAAGAGAAATGACACAATTTCACCTGGTTAATATTGCCTGCTAAACTGGATCAGTAGTTATAATTAGTGATTATGATTGATAGTTTTTTTATAAGATAAGTTTAATGCTAGCTAGCAATTTACCTTGGCTTCTACTACATTCGCGTAACAGGCTACTCGTGGAGTGCAATGGTTAGAGCGTTGGACTAGTTAACTGTGCGGTTGCAAGATTGGAACCCCTGAGCTGACAAGGTGAAAATCTGTCCTGCCCCTGAACAAGGCAGTTAAATGGGGTTAACTGACTTGCCTAGTTAAATAAAAGGTATATAAAATATATATAAGAAATCTGCGCCCAAATAGCGATTTCCGATTGTTATGAAACTTGAAATCGGCCCTAATTAAACCGGCCAATCCGATTAATCGGTCGACCTCTATTACGTGCATACCCCAACCAGAAACTATGGATTACAGACAACATCCTCACTGAGCTAAAGGGTAGAGCTGCCACCTTCAAGGAGTGGGACGCTAACACGGAAGCTTATAAGAAATCGCTCTAGGACAGACGAACCATCAAACAGGCAAAGCACCAATACAGGACTAAGATTGAGTCGTACTACACCGGCACTCGTCAGATGTGGCTGAAAACTATTAGACTACAAAGGGAAGCACAGCCGCAAGCTGCCCAGTGACAAGCCTACCAGACGAGCTAAAAATCACTGCTATGCTCAGAGGCAAGTAACACTGAAACATGCATGAGAGCATCAGCTGTCCCAGATGACTGTGATCGCACTCTTCACAGCCTGTGAGTAAGACCTTTAAACAGATCAAAATTCACAAGGACGCAGGGCCAGACGGATTACCAGGACATGTACTCCGAGCATGCGCTGACCAACTGGCAAGTGTCCTCACTGACATTTTCAAACTCTCCCTGTCCAAGTCTAACACCAACATGTGTCAAGCAGACCACCACAGTCCCTGTGCCCAAGAACACTAAGGTAACCTGCCTAAACGACTACCAACACATAGCACTGACGTCTGTAGCCATGAAATACTTTGAAAGGCTGGCTAACATTAACACCATTATCCCGGACACCATAGACATACTCCAATTTGCATACCACTCAAACAGATCCAGAGATGATGCACTCCACACTGCCCTTTCCCACCTGGACAAAAGGAACACCTACGTGAGAATGCTATTCATTGACTATAGCTCAGTGTTCAACACCATAGCACCCGCAAAGCTCATCACTAAGCTAATGATCCTGGGACTAAGCACCTCCCTCTGCAACTGGATCCTGGACATCATGATGGGCCACCTGCAGGTGTTAAGGGTAGGTAACACGTATGCCACGCTGATCAACACTGAAGCCCCTCAGGGGTGAGAGCTCAGTCCTTTCCTGTACTCCCTGGTCACCCATGACTACATGGCCAGGCACAACCAACACCATCATTAAGTTTGCAGACGACACAAAGGTAGTAGGCCTGAACACTGACAGCAACGAGACAGCTTATTAGAGGTCAGAGAACTTGCCAGGTGGTGTCAGAATAACAACCTATCCCTCAACGCAATAAAGACAAAGGAGCTTGTGGATGACAGGAAAAGGAGGACCGAGCACGCCCCCATTCTCATCGACGGGGCTGTAGTGGATCAGGTTGAGAGCATCAAGTTCCTTGGTGTCTACATCACCAACAAACTAGAAATGGTTCAAACACACCAAGACAGTCGTGAAGAGGGCATGACAAGCCTATTCCCCCTCAGGAGACTGAAAAGATATGGCATGGGTCCTCAGACCCTCAAAAGGTTCTACAGCTGCAACAGAGAGCATCCTGACTGGTTGCATCACTGCCTGGTACGGCAACGGCTCAGCCTCCAACCGCAAGGCACTACAGAGGGTAATGCGTACGGCCCAGTACATCACTGGGGCTAAGCTGCCTGCCATCCAGGACCTCTATACCAGGTGGTGTCGGAGGAAGGCCCTAAAAATGGTCAAAGACTCTAGCCATCCCAGTTATAGACTTCTACCACATGGCAAGCGGTACCGGAGCGTCAAGTCTAGGACCAAAAGGCTTCTCAACAGCTTTTACCCCCAAGCCATAAGACTCCTGAACAGCTAATCAAATGTCTAACCGGACTATGTATTGTGTCCCGCCAAACCTCTACCAACCCCTCTTTTACACTGCTGCTACTGTTTATCATCTATGCATAGTCACTTTAACTAATCCTACATGTACATATTACCTCAAATAGCCCAAATAACCGGTGCACCATTGACTGTACCGGTACCACCTGTATATAGCCTCTGCTACTGTTACTTATCTATTGGTTTACCTAATACCCATTTTTTACAAAAACTGCACTGTTGGTTAAGGGCTTGTAAGCAAGCACTTCACTGTAAGCATTGCATTCAGCGCAAGTGACAAAAACTTTGATGTGTTAAATCAAATCATTAGGTATATCCCATTAATTCTGTTTAGTGCAGAACTATAATCTATGGCAAATCCTTTCATTATTGATCACATATGCCATAGCTCAGCATATCCAATAAAGATATGACGTACGCAGCTGTCTGTATTGTAGGCCTACGTGCAGGAGCTCCTCTCAGAAACTGCATCCCAAATAGCACATTATTCCATATGTAGCGCAATAGAAAGGGCAGCACTTGGGAAACCGCCAGAATACATTCAGGAAGTCTATTAGAACACTACCCACCTACCTTTATCTAAAGAAAAGTGTCACGTTACATCAGTGTAAAAAATATCACGCTAACTAAGCAGCCAGCAGAGAGAAACCCAGCCGGTCATCACACACTCGCTCATCGGCGCCCGCTGTACCCGCCATCTGGCGTGACAAATCTGCTTAATAAACAGCATCCTGTTTTAAGTTTTGTTTTAACGTGAGCACTTAATCAGAACAAATCAGGAGTGGGTTTGTCAAACACTTCAATTTGTCTGATTCAAATCAAAATCAAATTTATTTTATACAGCCCTTCGTACATCAGCTGATATCTCAAAGTGCTGTACAGAAACCCAGCCTAAAACCCCAAACAGCAAGCAATGCAGGTGTAGAAGCACAGTGGCTAGGAAAAACTCCCTAGAAAGGCCAAAACCTAGGAAGAACCCTAGAGAGGAACCAGGCTATGTGGGGTGGCCAGTCCTCTTCTGGCTGTGCCAGGTGGAGATAACAGAACATGGCCAAGATGTTCAAATGTTCATAAATGACCAGCATGGTCCAATAATAATAATAATAATAATAATAATAATAATAAGGCAGAACAGTTGAAACTGGAGCAGCAGCACAGTCAGGTGGACTGGGGACAGCAAGGAGTCAAGGAGTCTGATTAATGACTCAAACAGCAGTAGAGAGAATGTGTGTGTGTGTATGTACATTGTGTTATTCCCTCTGTGTGACTGTGTAGGCCTACATGTTTGTGTGTGACCATGCAAGTGTGTTTGTATGTACATGCATACATAAGTACTTAACTATGGGTGTGTGAGATGCTAAGGACACTGCATCTAATAACACCATTTTAGCTGATATTTAGATTGCTACACAACACTGAACAAAAATATGAACGTAACGTGTAAAGTGTTGGTCCCATGAGCTGGAATAAAAGTTCATCTAAATGTTCCATCCGGGCAAAAACCTTACTTCTCAAATTTAGTTTACATCCCTGTTAGTGAGCATTTCTCCTTTACCAAGGTTATCTATCCATCTGACAGGTGTGGCATATCAAGAAACTGATTAAACGGCATGCTCATTACACAGGTGGACCTTGTGCTGGGGACAATAAAAGGCCACTAAAAATGTGCAGCTTTGTCACAACACAATGCCAGAGATGCCTCAAATTAAGGGAGCATGCAATTGGCATGCTGACTGCAGCAATGTCCACCAGCGCTGTTACCAGAGAATTTAATGTTTATTTCTCTACCATAAGCCACCTCCAATGTCATTTTAGAGAATTTGGCAGTAAGACTAACCGGCCTCAACTGCAGACCACATGTAACCACACCAGCCCAGGACTTCCAGATCCGGCTTCTTCACGTGTGGAATCATCTGAGACTAGCCACCTGGACAGCTGATGAAACTGAGGAGTATTTCTGTCTAATAAAGCAATTTTGTGGGGTAAAACAAATTCTGAATGACTGTTCCTGGCTTCCCAGTGGGTGGGCCTACACCCTCCTAGGCTCACCCATGGCTGCACCTCTGCCCAGTCATGAGAAATCCATAGATTAGGGCCTAATGAATTTATTTCAATTGACCAATTTCCTTATATGAACTGTAACTGAGTAAAAATCAATGAATTTGTTGCATTTATATATTGATTACTGCACTGTTGGGTAGAACATGCACAAGAACAGTGAAGTGCTTAACTTGCATGTGACAATTGAACTTGAATTCAAACACACAATTTCCCCTGCTTGCCATTACACAACAGCAGTACCCACCTTTGTTTGACATGGCAGTTACTAAACCACCAAATAGGATACTGAACAAATAAGGTCCATGAGCACAAGTTGTGTGATTGGAATGATGTCAAAATTCAGCCATTATGGAGACAATCAAGGGATGAGTGTTGGTAACAAAGTAAAATAATGTAGGCCTAATGTAACATGTCAAATTTGTAGCAAACAAGGTTACATTTCTAGCAATCATTCCTCAATAAAATGTAGTTTTATTAAGATATACTAATAAAAGTGTAGACATATGTTCAAATGACTGGCCAACATACCCATCCATGAGTCATAATAACCCCACCTCTAGTTCAAACACCTAGCTGTCTGTAACTGATTCCAAAAAGGCATTTTCAGCAAACGTAACCATGCCCACCCCGGAAAAAAAAAATTGCAACTTGTGGGGGGGTGGTCTTTGTCAGTCACACTTCAAAAGAAAAGAAACCGTTCAATTTAGGAGGCTAATTTACGCATTCAGCCAAATCAGTTCTGTTCCCAAAATCTGTGTCCCAAAATAGACAGCGCAAAAAACGACTACTGTGCCTTGAAGCCAGGCAATCACATGAATAACACAACACAGACGGCCAAGGTTTGCAGGACAATTAGGTAGAAAAAGAGGAATAAACTTCAATAGGGATCTGCAACAACGTAAATGAGATTGGGTTCTATTGTAGAATGTGGAATAATTGTCCCCCCCATTTTCAAGGTTCTGTTCCAGCCAGGTTAACTTTACGTCATCATAGGAATTCTATATCCATTCCCGGAAAAGGGACACTAGATGCCTGTTGTGCTGACAATCCATTCAGGAGGATCTACACGTTTTGACCAAACAATATGAAACTATAGTAAGATTATTATTAAGCCTCAGGTTCAGGCTTGGATTTAAAATTGCTATGGCTGTCAACTTTGCCTCCCTGCACAAAGACCAGGAAAAGATACATAGCAGGCTTTTGTAGATTAAATAAAACGAACAACATTTACAGTCAAACATGTCTCTGTTTACATGACACAAAGAATGAGCACAAACAACTTACCAACAAGACGAATATGTACATTTTCAGCTCTCTCATCCCACTCCCGTAGCGGTTCCAAGAAGCCATGATGCCGTTGCCACGTTTGGATACGCACGCGCAATCGGGCTTTTCACTGATTCTTGAGAAGCCCGCAAGGCTTCTTAGGAAATGTAGTTTTGGAGGATAGCCCGTTCGCATTACCAGGAATGGGCCCTGGCCTCGCCACAGACATTTAAGCGCTTCTAGAATTTGAGAGCTCTCAACGATATTTGGTTGACCCCACCCCAGCTTTTAAAGTTAATGTCCTGAAATTCTTCAAATTTTGCTATGGGTTGTAGATACATTTTTAAATCACATTTTCCCCAATTCTAAACATTTAGCAGATTTTAAACTAATTTCATGTGATTCTACAAATTCTGCCATGGGATGGATACTTTTTTGGGCAGTTTTAAAGCTAATTTCCTGCAATTCTACCATGACTTGTGCCGGTCATTTAGCAGATTTAATCTTTATTTAAATAAGCAAGTCAGTTAAGAACAAATTCTTCTTTACGATGACAGCTTACCTCAGGCAAACCCTAACCCAAAAGACACTGGACTAGTTGTGCACGCCCTATGGTAGTCCCAATCACGGCTGTTGTGATGCAGCCTGGAATTGAACCAGGGTCTGTAGTGACACCTCTAGTGCCTTACACCGCTGCACCATCCAGGAGCCCCCAGATGCTTTTATCAAGAGCAATTAGGTTTAAGTGCCTTGCTCAAGGGAACGGCGACAGATTTTCACCTAGTCATCTCGGGGATTTGAATCAGCAACCTTTCGGTTACTGACCCAACACTCTTAACCTCTAGTGCACCTATCCTTACACCATAATCTATTTAAATGCAAAGTTGCTCCAGGTCTATGTTATTTATCTGAAAATAAATGGGAACATAACTCAGGCAACGATCCAAGTCTGGAAAGGCAGCTCGATGTGGGCGCATCATGTAGGCTACTGCTCTCAACCTGTGCTAGTGCCGGGAAATCAGGAATTGCCACTACAGTCAGACCACTGTGACTGAACTAAACCATTCAAACTTCAAAACTGAAATCAACTGCCATCAGAGATAATTTAATGTTTTTATTTTTTTTATGTGTGAAAATTATCTTGAACTTCCGTAGATTCAGATATAAAGTCATTGTAAGCAGGTTGACATGGGTTCCCTTAAAAAACAACAATAGTCAGGCTTTATATTGGTACCAACCTCACATAGAAGATCAGCATCCGGGGAGACCATGAACAATGAGGGGTGTTTTTGTGAGTAAAATAACATTTATTGCACATCACCAGATAATAATTAAACAAATCACGTTAGTGAAGTGTCTTTAATATGAAACACAGGGAGGTCATCACAAACCTTTACTCCATACTCCAAGTATGTATATGCGCTTGTCATTTTTTTTATAGCAAATTCTCTCTTGTGCACCCCTCTCGGTTAGAGTTGCGATGGTCCTTGTAGTAGCTTCCAACTCGCAGAGAGAGCGCAGTAACCAGCTGCAGGTCGTTTTGATCGAGACATTGGAGAGAGGAGGGAGATAGACTTCTGTTGAGCCTGAAGAATCAAGGAGAGCCCTCGTGCTTTGCGTGACATTTAGAACGAGTTAGAAAAAACATCAAAGGTAAGAAAACACTTTCATGTATCTATTGGACTGTTGAATTGCATGGCTCTTTGTCATATTGGAATATTTGCGATGGCACAATAGTAATTCGATTTAAATTGAACTTTTAAAAATAAATAAACAAATAGCCTAACTTTCCAATAAACATTTTATTCTGGAATGATTATCCTTTTCCAAAATGGTGCTAGTTATAGATGAGGAATAAAACACTTTTTTTGTCAAGGTATTGATAGAATAGCTTATATTGAGCACCGTTTCCACATTTTACATCCAAATCATTTATCATGCGATGAATTAGAAGTTTCAGTTAACAAATCCTGTTACTTACACATAACAGTATTTCTGTGTGCCTCCTATCTTGTCAATGTAATCATACATTGAATAGAGGGCACTGTTGGCGTCGTAGTTTGTTCCATAATATCTTATGTTAATTCAGAGCAGTTAGCGGGTCTTTTATACCGCTCGAGCTTTACTTTCTACTCACGTCCAGCCGAGGATCAGAGGCATTTTTGGGCTGCAGGAACCTACCGCCACATTTCCACTGTTGTAAACTTAATTGTGTTGTGCTGTCCGTAATCAGGACCCGTGGGGTAAGGTTAGAAAGATGCAGAGGTCCAGAGAGTAGACTCTCCACATTCGCTTTTCTCTTTCTTTCGTTATCTCTTTTGTCCTATGATTAGAAATGTCTGTTTTTCTCAAATAAATGAAAAAAGTAGTGTCATAAAATAACAATGAAATGACTCATGCAGCTTGGAGAATAGACCTTGCACCGGTTGTCCTTTTTCTTTAGTCTTGCGCAACGGCATGGGTGCCAAGTTGATAGTGGATGTATAATAATATTGCAGATGTATTACTGGCATCCCGCTGATACCTGTTAAATATCAGTTTTACAGCTTGCGGATTTTGCACCCACAAAAAGAGCGAAGGTAGGTCGTTGCGCACAGAGAACATTATATTCCCAACAACCGCGAGTTGCCTTCCCTTATTCCCATATTCCTCCTTGATGTGAAGTTGATTCATTATTAGTTTGTAGAAATTAAAAACTATAAACGAATGCAGTAAATGTCACATTTCTGAATTTAGCATTGATTCTTATGGTAGGTGAAGTCTTTCTCCCCTTTACGCATCTCAGACACTTCTATTCTGCAAGCCATGTTCACCCTGCGGCCACATTGCATAGAATAACATATAATTACTTCAGGTATTACAACACACCCAAAAACAGAGAAAATGTAAATAATGACGACTAGGCTAAAACACAAATTGATTGCTTTTCAAGTTCAAGGCTCCGTTTAAAATTGGTATTGAATCCATTTGAGAATGTTGCATTTTTAGAACGCGATAGAGGGCAGTGTTCTGCAAAGCTGCACAGCTGTAGAACCACAGGCAGGTGAGAGGGAGAGAGAGTGTGGAAGCAAATGTGGCCGAAAGCATGTACACCTGCATTGCTGACATATTTTCGTATACTTTCATATTTTTGAATACTTTATCTAAATATGAAATCGCCTCTTATTTGTTGGGCTTGAATTGCCCTGAAATACTGTCGGGAAAAATGTTGTTTTGTTGGGCTACAGAGTGAGGACAGTGAGGCTATCTGTCTCGAAATCCGAGGTTTATCGTTTATTTTCGGAATCGTTTGTCTATGGAACCTCTGCAGACACATCTGTTCCTGTTAATTAACGAATTGCGGCTACGCTGTTGAATGTTGTTCACTAAGCTATCTGCATGTCAAATGTATTAGTTCAGCCCGTGAGCCGTTGGTTCGTTTATCTTTAGTCCGTTTGTTTATACTCAGAAGTCTGTCATAAAAATAGGTTAATTGTAATTAGATACAATTTTTTCAGTAGGCCCATAGCAACCAATTGGTTAATTCAGTGCGTACCACTATGCATCAAAGCTCTTGATAGACTGTGGAGATGTGCGTAAATTTGGTTTGTTTTTCCACAATTTGCGTAAAAAACATTTTACGCATCGCGTTTACGCACAATACTTTAAATGCGCTTGGTAGTAAACTATTTTCAAAGTTGCTGCTTATTGCTGTCACTTCCTTATTACTTTTCGTGTTTATATTCAACTCTTGGATACTCACTTCCCTATAATATTTCCATTATAGCCTATATCAAGCACCATGAAAGTTGAGAATTTGTTTCTAATTTACACAATCCTCCCTTTATCTGGCATTAATTGGCTTTTGTATAGACAGTGTATCAGTAACAATGCAAAGGGATTTTCCAGCCATTCACAATAGCATTGGGAAACAATCACGGTATCAGTGAACTAACGTGAAGCATACTGCACTGCTGACAGCTTCTCTCACAGTCACACAGCGTTGCACATAATAACACATTGCTTATTTCTGATTTGATTCTATCTAATTCTTATTCAAACCTGGATGTATACACTGTTTTCCATCAGACACCTGTAATGAGACCAGGGTAATGTTTTCAGTCTCCAGTTTGCCCCGAGCAAACAAATATGCTCATCTGGTGTGCATCCCAGACTGCACCCTATTTTCTTTATAGTGTACTACTTTGGACCAGAGCCCTTGTTCAGCAGTTCACTGACGTCTTTACAGCACCATGCCTTGAACAAATGCCCTGCCCATTCTATTACAATTCACACAAACCCCTACTCAGATGGACGTTAATTCAAGTACTGTCTTAGTCCGTCCTTTCAAATGTAAAACAGGTTTTCATCTTTAATGAACTTATGAGGGCCCTTGACAGTTCTTGGTTGGTGGGTTAACTGAGCAAAGGGTCTCTCTGAGACAAACACACACCAAGCCTTGTGGACAGACGACTATAGTGGGGGTCTATGTAACCATGGTGTCCACATATCTATTATATGGGGGTATGGCAATGTCAAAAGCCATCTGATATCAGCATAAATTA
Source organism: Oncorhynchus mykiss (assembly GCF_057628025.1). Classification (NCBI taxonomy): domain Eukaryota; kingdom Metazoa; phylum Chordata; class Actinopteri; order Salmoniformes; family Salmonidae; genus Oncorhynchus; species Oncorhynchus mykiss. The sequence goes on from NC_143024.1 coordinate 68,749,008, forward strand.
TTTCTATTCATTAATATGTCGGATGGGTGGAATGAGTCCTTGGCGCTCATCAAAGTTTTAATAGTGCATATTTAAGCCATATGAATTATTTCTGATGTCGGCAGTCGGCGCATCAATTGAGAGGGGACAACTGAGATAAAAGTTTAATGCAGACAGACCGAGGAACTTGATCTGACCGACCTGCCGGCTGCAGTTAGATGTCAGTACCTGGATGGAAAAATGGGAGACCATGAATACGTCCGAAATGGCACCCTATTTCCTGTTAGTGCACTACTTTTGACCATAGCCCTATTTCAGACGCAGCCCATGCTCAATATAGTCCTGACTGCTGGATGCTAGAGGAGAGCGTGCGTGTCAGAGCCAAAGGAGATAACGAAGACTCTGAAGATACAGTGGATCTGGTGTTGTGTACTATAGGGGAGAGATAAGGCGCATGCAGAGGTTTAGCTCCATTTCAATTGCACACAATCACTTTAGTTTATGTGCAGCTGCCAGCTAATGTTGATGTGAGAATATGATTTTAGAAAATACACCTTTTTTGGGCCCAGAAATAAATGATATGTTGATTGAACTACGTTTTTCATAAGGTCTACATAATAATGAAATGCTATACCAGTGTTATTTCTCTCAAAGCATATTGAATAGCCAACCCTTGGTATTCAAGGGGACTCCTGCCACAATAGAGACAGATTCATCGTTAGAATGCCCCTGAGTTATTCTGTCAGGAATGCCCCTTGACAATAATAAACATATAAGCTATACAGCACCTCACCTATTGATCTGTCGCTTGGCACAGAGAAGTTGTTTACATAATCCACGCTTTTACAATGGTGGAATTGTGAGTGAAGTATGCCACTACTTTCAAAGCAACTTGCCAATGCCATACTTTGACTTGGTAAAGATGCCAACAGAACTGCTGTAAGGCTGTCTGGCTCTGTCGTACCTCCTTCTCCTTCCAGTCTGGGGAGTTTGGTTTTTCCTGTTGAGCTTTGTTCAGTGCTGTGGGCCGTTGGAGGGAGAGGGAGAGTGATCTATCCTTTAAAAGTGGGGTTCAGTTTTATTCATTTGGTAATTTGGTTAGTGGTGAGCAGAAAAAACCCAACTACGTAGCTACCCACGTGCCTTTTCAGAGAAAACCTCTCTCTGATGTGTTTGGTGGTATTGGTGCTAGATCTAAAGGTGTGTGTGTGTCAGTGCGTGTGTGTGTGTGTGTGTGCTACCCACCTAGTTTTGTGGCTTTGCAGACCCCTGTTCTTTACTATCAAATGTTTAATATTCTGAACACAAATGTCAAACACAGTCAAGTCCTTCCATCGCCATCCACTGTGTAAATACATTGGAATAATAGCTTGAGACACAATGACTTGTGAAGGCCCTTCTTTGCCATTCCATCTATCTGGAGATCCTTCAGTTGTTTGTTTGTCCACTGGTGCTGATGATAGGTTTCCTCCCTGATGGGACTGTCATGGGGCTTGTTTGGTGTAAGGAGGACAGGTTAGACTGTCACCAACTCCCTAAACTCTTGGCTCTGCCTCAAATCCATCTCTGTGTGACCAAAGAGCTCTATTTTCATGTCATCCAACAATTGTAAACACCGGCAGTTTGCTAAATGGTATTGGCACTTGGTTTGGAACCGGTGCTTTGGTCAGGATGACATGTAAATAGAGCTCTTTGGCCATGCACACCAGTGGTGGGTTTGGCGTCGAAATGAGAATGCAGGAGCAGAAAAGAACCCCATATCTACTGTAAAATACTATGGTGAACCTTTGATGCTATGGGGCTATTTTGCTTCCGCTGGCCTGGGGCATTTGTTAAGGTCAACAGCATCATGAACTTTACCCAGTACCGACATTTTTGCCCAAAACGTGGTTGTCTCTGCCAGGAGGCTGAAGCTTGGCCACAAGTGTATATTCCAGCAAGACAATAACCCCAACCACACATCAAAATCCACAAAGAAATGGTTAATTGAACACAAAATCAACATTTTGCAATGGCCATCTTAGTCTCCGGACTTAAAACCTGTGGTTTGAATTGCAGTCCATAAGTACAGAGGGAGGATATCAAGGATGTGGAAGGATTCTGTATGGAGGAATGATGTAGGGGCTCAGACACACCAATAGCTTTTGCTGGCTGAGAGTACTTAGCACCTTTGAACAGTGTGCCGGCCATAATTTGAGAACTGAGTGAGCATCGATGTAGAATTGCATGAAAATGTCGTGATTCAGGTGTACTGAGGGTGGTACCTAAAATACACTAGATCCACATTCGGTGTGATGTGTGCAAGCCTTAAGATCCTACCCAATGTGGGGAAGGCTCTACATTGTAGAAAAAGGTTAATTTCCGTTATTCTCACAAGGTGAGGTATTGAAAGGTATTCAAAACAGGTGTGTCACTTATATTGACCACTGTGTTGTTGAGAGGAAAAATATATATTACCTGTTAAACAAAATATATTTCTCTGAGCAATTGTATTAGTATAAAATATAATTTCCATTTTTTTCCATACAATATAGCTCAGTATGTTAATAATTTCTTTTATACAGTCATTATTGCTCATCTTTATCAAGGGTGTTAATAACTTCGGACCCCACTGTATTTCACCTGCTGCTGGTTGACAGTAAAAATACTGGTGCCTTTGTGGACAGCTGGTCAGGGCCCTAGATTTCTCATGTGAGGGGGAAAGATAACATAATGGAAAGTGCCTATTTAGCAGAGTGATAACTGGGACCTGTTGCTTGTTTGATTCATTATTTCACTTGCCATTAAGCAGGAAAAATGAAGGCTAGTTCTGGGATAGTTTGACTATTTTTTATTGTCTCGTTGCCAGCAAAATACAGGGACTTTTCTTAGGCCTTAATGCAATAAGGAAGTGAGGGTAGAGTGTTGAACGGATGAAAAGTAATTTTTAAAGCTTTATCACCAGACAATCTAGACTAGTGAGAAAAGGGAGAGCCTACGTGGGGCTTCTCTCTGGGCGGAGAGGTTGCTCACACAGAGAGAATACATGGATAGAATGTGAATGAATTATTATATGAAGTGTCTCTGGACTCTGACTGGACCCATTCAATCTCTCAGGACCCATGGTGGTCATTGTGTTTGAATGCTGTGTATTTGGCATGGTCTTCAGTGTCTGTCAGTGTGCGTCCTAAATGGCACTCTATTCGCTGTAGTGCACTTTGGCCAGAACCCTATGGATAGGGTGCCATTTGAGACAGATCCTCCGTGTGTAACCTGGTCTCTGCGGTTCACTGCTCTAGCCAGTTTCACCAGCCTGTGAAATCCGATATGGCCGCTCTGCCTCCGGGCCGCGTACTGTGTGCAACCCTTAATTAATGCTTGATGCGAGCGAACAGGCTCAATTTGTCTGCTGAGTCTTATCGATGTTGTCCTTGTTGTTATTGTTTTCCTCATCCTCCCCTCCTTGTTGTCGTAAACAGACAGATTGGAGAAGAAAGAGAAGACAATGGCCATTTAAAGTCCGGGAGTTAAAAAAAATATCTCTTTAAGTGCTGAAATTCAGTTGATTGACAGTCTGGTCAACAGTTTATGAAGGGATTGTTCTGCCCTGAAATGACCTTGTTATAATCATTGTTACTTGCACACATGTATGTTTGTTATGGTCCTGAAGGGGCACTATAGTGTATGTATCTCATCCTAACCTCAAATGACCACATAAATTATGTATTGTTGATATGCTTTTGTTGTTGGACAAGAGACTATGAATGTGCTCAGCTTTTGTTTTTACATTTCTGACCATTGTCGCACCCCCTTGCTGTCAAAAGAAGTCTAGCTGTAGTTGTACATGAAGCAACGTGAAGGCATGTGCCTGTTCAGCCCTACAAGGCCTCAATGAGGAGGAGAAAGAAAGGGGGAGAGGCAGAAAACGCTCCCACAGTTGATTTGGCCATTGTGGGGGGAGGAACACTATTCCCATTGATGCCGTGGATGCGTGATAGTGAAATGGTGAACCCCCCCCAAAGCTTTAGGAAAGGGGTCTCTTTGAGAGGAACAGGCGACCCGGAGGACTGTGTTAGGAGATGGGTGTTAGAGGCTTTGTGGTGATGGTGGGAACATTATCCCTGCTCCAGTGATTTAATACCCCTGTGTTCAAGGAGGAGCACTCTGACTGTGTGTGTTGTGTGAGTGAGTGAGTGTGTGTGTGTGTGTGTGTGTGTGTGTGTGTGTGTGTGTGTGTGTGTGTGTGTGTGTGTGTGTGTGTGTGTGTGTGTGTGTGTGTGTAGGCCTCTGAGGCTGTCTCCCCTCACCATACCCTCTATGAGTCTTTGGTCTTGTGGCCTTTTGCCCAGGGTCAATGTCCCGTAGGAACAGGTATTTTGTGAAAGTGGAAATGCACTGTCACACAATACAAAACCTTTCCCTTCCTTTTTAGACTTACCTGAGGGGAGAGAAGTCTCTATTCTTGCCTAAGGCTTTGCTCCGAGAGGAAATAGCTGTAGGCGTACTGTAGGGCATGGTTCATATAGGAAGACGCCTCTAGCATACATCAACGCAGTCTAGCTAGCAGACCCCAGGACTATCACGTCTGGCTTTTCACTTTTTATATTTTTGTAGCACTGTTGAATATTAACATTTTCTATCATTTTTTATTTTAATTTACAGTCACCTGTGTTTTGGCCTCTTCCTCTTCCCAGTCCAATAACACAGAGGGGTTGTAAAGTGAACCAAACAAATTTGCCCATGAACTGTATTTGATTAGCTGTCTCGAGTGGGACATACTGTATAATGGTCTCATTAGTGTTAGAGACTGACAGTCCTGTGGTCCTCAGCATGACTAGAGAACAGCCAGTGGCTTTAACAGTGTGTGTGTGTGTTTTAGTGTGCTTGTGCATGTGTGTTTGTGTGTGTGGCATGGCTAGAGAGCTGCCAGAGCCATTGGTGACATCCTCTCCCCCTGGTCAGTAACTCTTCAACACAATCAGATAATCAACAGTAAGGGTGTCTCCTACATGGCTCCCTATTCCCTATATAGTGCAGACTTTTGACCAGGACCCGAAATACTGTAATACTGTAATTAACAGTTGATTATAGTAACACTGGTGAAAATAGTGCACTATACAGGTAATAGGGTGCCATTTGGGATTCACCCTAAGCATCCAGCCTTTTCTCTTTTTCCCTCCCGGCTCTCTTCATGTTCTCATGTCTATTTCGTCATATCTCATCAGCACGTTCAAATAGAGCAGGGGTCAGCCCGCAAGTGATTTTGGTATTAAAAAAAAGACTGTAAAGTCACCATTAATTCAGCTTAAAATATTTTTTTATGTAGGTAATCTGATCACAAGTGTGACGGTTCTCACTTCGTCACCATCTAGTATAAGTCATCACAGATACAAAGGTGCTATTTAATTGTTTATTGAGCACCGGTGTGTGTAATGTGCAGCTGTATGCGCAAAGTGTTTGTTGCTCGGGGCAGACACACAGCAAGCTGGCACAGAAGCAAAAAACAACACATTTTAGCAATCTCTTGGCCATTATTACACTGATCACCTAATATTGTTAAGAATCCTAATTCTGTTCTCTGTATGTGAATACCTGTTCTCTAACCGCGGTTGAATTTCAGAAATTGAGATGTGTACTTACAGTAACTTGATTTAGGCCTCATCCTGGGAGTAAAGGAAGTGAAGGCGCATTCAGACCCTTTTTATGAATGGGTTCCCGCCACTGTACAAAGTTTGCAGTGTACAAATGATTATGTTCTGGCCCCCCATAATTGGCCACCAGCTGAATCTAGTTACCTACCCCTGAAATAGAGGGTCTTAAAACTTCTGAGGGCTAGGCCCTCTTTTTTTCCATTTCCACCTGAATGACGTGTCCAAAGTAAACTGCCTGTTGCTCAGGCCCTGAAGCCAGGATATGCATATACTTGGTACCATTGGAAAGAAAACATTTTGAAGTTTGTAGAAATTTTAAAATAATGTAGGAGAATGTAACACAATAGATATGGTAGGAGAAAATCCAAAGACAAACCATACGTAATTTTCATTTTTTTGAGAGATCATCCTCTTACAATGGCAAGTATAAGGTCATAAGGAAAATTTGCTCCCTGGATGCAATTCCTATGGCTTCCACAGGGTGTCAGCAGTAGATGTCCAAGGCTTGTAAATTCAAAAACGAATAAGAATGAACAGTTTTAGTAGAAGGACACAGTCATGGAAATTCGCCATGAAGACAGGGCACCTGCTAAAATCGGTTTCACATTGAACATACTTCTTTCCGTAAGAAATAATATAGTTTGATTACATTTTAGGGTATATGATGGGTATATAGAAACTTATTTTGACTTGTTGAAACAAAGTTTACGGGTAGAATTTCGGAATCCTTTCTCATGTTGAACGAGTGGATTACTCAAATCAATGGCGCCAACTAAACTGACTTTTGGGGATATAAAGAAGGATTTTATCTAACAAAACAACACAACATGTTATAGGGACCCTTTGGATGACAAATCAGAGGTAGATTTTCAAAACGTAAGTGAATATTTAATCGCTATTTGAGAATTTATCAAACCTGTGCCGGTAGAAAAATATTTTGACGTGGGGCGCCGTCTTCAAACAATCGCATGGCATGTTTTCACTGTAATAGCTACTGTAAATCGGACAGTGCATTTAGATTAACAAGAATTTAAGCTTTCAACCGATATAAGACACTTTTATATGTACCTAAATGTTTAATATCCCACATTTGTATGATTATTTATTTGAATTGGCTCCCTCCAGTTTCCCCGGAAGTTGTCTAGCGGGACGCCTAGGCTTAAGAAGGTAATTACACTGGCTGAGAGTCACAGTGTGGGCCTAATAATATTGCAAAGCTAAATGTGATGGGAGAATCAGAGTTTGTTAATAAAACCATGGACAAATGTAACACCCTGGGGTTGATTGACAGTTACTGTATTGTTGGGATAAACCCACACAGTTCTGAAACTTGGATGGATGGACAAGGTCCCTAGGGGATGCTGTGTTTGGGTCCCATCCTTCCAGGCTGTTTCACAACTGGCCGTGATTGGGAGTTCCATAGGGCAGCGCACAATTGGCCCAGTGTTGTTCGGGTTAGGGTTTGGCCGGAGTAGGCCATCATTGTAAACAATAATTTGATCTTAACTGACTTGCCTAGTTAAATAAAGGTTAATAAATAAATAAAAATGCAAGGCAAATGCAGCGTTCCATTGGAAATTAATGCACTTCTGGTGTACCAAATCGCAATGAAGCTGTCGGTGGGATCGAAGCATTACTCTACATCTGTTGTTTATGAAGCATGTGACAAATAACATTTGATTTGATGAGGCTAAGGTTAGAAGGCTGGAATAGCCCTACTACACTGGCCTGATACAGATACAGGCAGTGGTGGAAAAAGTATTGAATGGTCATACTCAAGTTAAAGTCAAGATACCTTAATAGAGAATGACTCAAGTAAAAGTGAAATTCGCCTAGTAAAATACTACTTGAGTAAAAGTCTAAAAGTATTTGGTTTTAAAAATACTTAAGAAAAGTAAATGTAATTTCAAAATGTATATATATTTCAAATATACTTAAGTATCAAAAGTAAAAGTATAAATCATTTCACATTCCTTATATTAAGAAAACCAGACAGCACCATTTTCTTGATATTTTAATTGACCAATACCCAGGGGCACGCTCCAACACTCAGACATAATTTACAAATGATGCATTGGTGTTTAGTGAGTCTGCCAGAGCAGAGGCAGTAGGGATGACCAGGGATATTCTCTTAATAAGTATAACAATTGTTGTCGGGAGAAAGAGAGGACCAAGGTGCAGCGTGGTAAGTATTCATTGTAATTTAATAAAGAATGAATACTGAAACAAAAACAATACATGACAAACAAACAGTCCTGACCGGTGCAACAAAACACAGAACAGAAAATAAACACCCACGAAACACAGGTGGAAAAAGGCTACCTAAGTATGATTCTCAATCAGAGACAACTAACGACACCTGCCTCTGATTGAGAACCATACCAGGCCAAACTCAAAAACCAACATAGAAAAACGAACATAGACAACCCACCCAACTCACCCCCTGACCATACTAAAACAAAGACCTAAATAAAAGAACTAAGGTCAGAATGTGACAATAAGTGTGTGAATTGGACCATTTTCCTCTCCTGCTAAGCATTTGACATGTAACCAGTACTTCTGGGTGTCAATGAAAATATATGGAGCAAAAAGTACATCATTTTCTTTAGGAATGTAGTGGAGTAAAAGTAGTCAAAAATATAAATAGAATAGTAAAGTACAGATAGCCCAAAAAATGACTTAAGTAGTACATTAAAGTATTTTTACTTAAGTACTTTACACCACTGGATATAGTATGTGTCCCAAATTGCACCCTATTCCCTATATAGTGCCCGACTTTTGACCAGAGCACTATGGACCCAGGTCAAAAGTAGTGCACTATAAAGGGAATATGGTGACATTTGGACCTGATACAGTAGAACCAACTGCACTCAGCAGCCAGGCGTTCAGGGGAATAATTCTCTTGTCTCTAAATGACCTTTTGTTTGGCAGTTGAGAGGAATCCATTAGTCTGATGCCAAAACCCCAAGTTATCCTCCACACTCCCAAAAAGGGTCTCTTACCAGGGCTCTGAGTAGCTGGATACCAAGCAGCACTCTGGTTATGGTGAGCGGATGCAATGTGGGTACAGTGACAGTTCAGTGGTCAGACACAATGGGTGACATTTCGACAGCCGGAAAAACACAGACAGAGCTATTGTCAAACCAGATAAGATCACTTCCAATACAACAGCACTGACTCAGCACCACAAGGCATTCTGAAAGCTGTTTCGATGCTAGCCTTGCTTTTTTGCGTTCTTAAAATGGGGGCCGAATGTGTTTCATGGTTTGTATGGTTGAGAGGTGTCTTAAGTCCTCAGCCTCAAACCATACAGTTCAGGGAGGCATGGTCTCATCCAGGCTAAAGAACAGCACACAAGAGGCTCTGAATGTTTTCTCAAGAGGTAAACACTATGAAAGGCAGCATAAAGTGTCATGTATATCCTTGCAGCTTTTATAAATTAAAGCTGCAATATGTAACTTTTTGAACGACCTGACCAAATTCACATAGAAATGTGAGTTATAGATCTGTCATTCTCATTGTAAGCAAGTATAGGAAGCAGTGGATATGTTTTATGTGCGCTATTTCTATGCTTCCCATTAAGTTTAGTTTACTTTCAGTTTTGTACATCAGCTTTAAACAGATTAAAATAAAAATTAAAATAAAATAAGATTAAATTAAAATATATTTGGTAATTGAAAGGAACTATTCGAATTTTGGTAACCAGGAAATGGCAGAGCAATTTCTGCATATTGCGCCTTTAAATGCAGAAATACTTTGTGAGCTAAACCAAACCACTTCTCTCCTTGTCACTGGCTTGTTTTGCGTCAGTTTGGCGCTTGTTTCTATGGCAATCAGTAGTTTTGTGCGGGGGCACTGATGTTCCTCCCAGACATATTTAAACAGAGGAGAGGGTTGACAGTGATTAATGTCCAGGGTGTGTGTGTATGTGTGTGTGTCCAGTCAGAACCAGCCCGCAAGAAATACAATGCCATCCTAGTCATGTTTCTATAGCCTCCACTACTTCCTACAGTGGGACTCAAAGTTTAGTAACCAAACACTTTGTTTATAACCAACTTGATAAATTATCTTTCTCATAGCTACAACCCACTTGTTTATGGCCAATTTCGAGCCACCCTGAATCTGTACAATACTGGAAAGAAATATTCATCTCTGTGGTGTCTTGGACAAACCTTTCCCATTATTTCCTCCTAGCCATGTCGTTGATTACGATACCCACCCAGCCCCATCCTCTCCCCTCTTTTCATTTTTCCATCCCGAGACATCAAAGAGGTGTTAGCGTTTTCAGATGACACGAGGGCCAGTCAACTCTGAGATGTGGTGCAGTACGGCATGGTGCCATGGTTAGCGTGCAACCCATTAATGAGGCAAACGACTCTGATAAAAGACTGCAGGCAAGACGCCTGCATGACACAGATAAGGACCAACCCCTGTTTCCAGTCACTGTTTCCTCATATGATTCCAGGAACACTGCACAGTACTGTCAATATCTACCTGGGATATTTAGCTCCGAGGTGTTGGAATAATGTCAGTGTTCATACTGTACGTGCCTTTCCATAATCATAGCCTTTCCCAAATGGCACCCTATTTCCTATGGGCCCTTGTCAAAAGTAGTGAACTATATAGGTGCCATTTGGGACACAACCATAATATTAATGGGAGAAACCATTAACCAGGATCCCCTATACATCTCCTATAGCTAATCCTTTAACAGTTTTTCTCAGTCGCTTTGGTGCATTTTTCACATCATCCTTAACATGTGCAAAATAATAAGTGCATTTCTCAGAACAATATGTACAAACTGCAAAATACAATAGATATGTTTCTAAAGCTAGTCAGTCACTAAAAATCCTTAGTATATCTCTCAAAAGTAAATATTCATGCCAATGATCATGTCATTGTCATCAGAATGATAAGTCATTGAGTCATTGTTCACGAACATCAAAATGTTTAGGCATGTTGTCAATGTAACTGTGTACTTTGACAGTATTACCTGATGTAAACTTAGGCTACAGTTTGGATGACAGTTACTGTATTGAAAATGGACAAGGCTGCACTTCTATGGCATATATCAATTTCAACAGTACTATTTACATATTACTGTATGTGGGTTATTGATTGAAAGAGACTGGGGCACAAGAGAAAAGAAAGAAACACAGGAAACACAGGAAACCACCCCTAAGGCACAACTTTGCCCGCAGCACTGTTGTGCTGTCTCTACACATCCAGAAGTTCCTGTCTGTCGGCCCACATACTCTCATCCACATCACACCGGATATTTTCCCTTCCAATGCGTGGAAAGAATCTTTTGGAATGCCTTATCCATCCTCTGCAGGCGTCTACTGTGATGTCCTCACATGCTGCATCCATTGCAGCCAGCAGGGTCATCTGTGTGTGTGGCTGACGATCGTACACCTTCCACCTCCATGCTGAAAATAACTCCTCAATTGGGTTAAGGAATGGTGAATAAGGTGGGAGGAATTCTATGAGCATCCTCGGGTGGGTCACAAACCATTGCCTTATGATGTTTGATCGATGGAAACTCACATTATCACAAATGACCACATACTTTGGCAAATCCTCTCTAAACTGACCCCTCTCATCATCAGGGATGAGAGCCCTGTAGAGAGTCTCTAAAAAGTTGAGTAGATGCTGGGTGTTGTATGGCCCTATGGGTTAAGACACCATGCTCCGAAATAGCAGCACACATGGTGATATTTCCTCCCCGTTGGCCTGGCAAATCCACAGTAGCTGTGACCGATGATATTCCGACCCCGCCTTCTGCATTCGGTCAGGTTGAAGCCAGCCTCATCCACGTATACAAAGTTGTGAGAGGGTTCACTTGATTCCAACTCCATTATACGCTATATCCCAGAACACACAGTTGAATTTGTTTTGGTAAGGAAGAGTGACATAAAATGTACATATATTGCATGTGTAACAGTAGCATCGTTACCCATCGCTCCACAAAAGCCGCGGCCCTTGCAGAGCAAGGGGAACTACTACTTCAAGGTCTCAGAGAAAGTGACATCACCGATTGAAACGCTATTTAGCGCGCACCGCTAACTAAGCTAGCCGTTTCACATCCGTTACACATGTTCCTTCCACAGCAATGGAAACTATAAAATGTTACTGTAAAGTAGTTACATAGATATATGTTTTACCTGTACATATTGGTACCGTAGCTCTTTAACTCTGTCCTCATTCCTTTGGAATGGTACACGGTACAGCTGTTTCATACTCATCTGGTTTCTATGTAGCACCCTGTCGATAGTTGAGATGCTAACCGTATGGATGTTTTCAAAGGCCTCCTTCTATAATGGTCCTTTGTATTTCCCTGAATCTCATGGCATTGTTTGCTCGGACCATGGTGCAAATAGCCTCCTCCTGTTGAGGTGTGAAAAGGCGTCCTCTGCCACCTGTTTGAGGTAATCTTGCAGTCCTATGTGAGAAAAAAATCACACACTTTCACATAGACAAAAACTATGCGAACACACATTTTACTGTAAAACATACAGGTGGGTGCATGTAAGGTGCAGTATGTATCTGTATAGAGTATATTTCTGTATGCTGTGAAATACAAGTGGACTACTGTAATATGAAGCATGTAGGAAGTATACAGTATACTGCTTATATACAGTAACAGTGCACTGTACATTGGTGGACATACCTGTTCTCTCTTCGAAACGTTTGAACAATTGAGGACACGGTTGATCTCCCAATATTCGGCTGCACCCTTCGACCCGCCTCAGCCATTGTAAGGCCATGATTGACAACATGGTCTACAATAGTGGCCCTTATGTCATCAGATATGCGCCTATGTCCTCTTCTGCCTCTTCCTCTGTTTTGCCTTCCACCACGCATCCTTGCTCCTCTTCTTCCTCCTCTTGCTGTTGACCCTGTTCGTTTCCTGGTCCATCCATTATTGGAAAATTGCAACTCTGTGTTGTGGTCTGTCTATATATGCTTGCCAATTGATTCTTCATGAGATGCACCTTTGAGCAATTTAGACAACTGGTTGATTGTTGGTTGAACTAACACTTTACATTCCTTCATGAGTGAGGGTCAATTTCACCTGCACAATTCATCCATTCACGTTTTTGTACAAAAGGTCTAATAGAAATGTATAAAACTATGCTTGACAGTTTATGACAAATAGTTCAACAATTTTGCATGTAATGGCTTATGCAAGGAACTAATGCCTAGATGTTTTGAGGGGAAAGACTATTCAACAGAGAACCATTTACTATATTTTGATCAACATGACATGAGCAATTGATAATGTGGAAAAAAGCTGACACTTGTACATTATCAACTGCAATTTGTTCAAAGGAATAAGAAATTGCTTTAATGATGTGCACAAGTGACTAGATGATTTGGAATTTGTACAAGTAGTATCAAGAATTGCACTTTTGATCTAAGAAATGCACCAAAGCGACTGAGAAAAACTGTCACACATGGATTAGCCTGACCTCAGCTCCATGTTAATGTGAAGGGAAACCTCAAAGCGGTGATAGTGGGACCTGCTTTCCTTTCATGTTCTGACTGTGGCCAACCAGGCTGGGATTCCAGGAACATTTAAATCCCTTTGAGGGCCTTTACTTTGGGAAAGGTTTCCTCTATATTTCTCTCCCTCATCCTCCCCTCCAATGCTCCCTCTCCTTTATCCCTGGAGAAAAGAGCACCTGTTGGGCTGGTGTGTGTATGTGTTTGGTTAAGCATCATGGTCATAGGAGAAAGGCCTCCATCTTTGGATGACCTTCACACCTGGCTTCTCTCCCCTCCTACCCTGTGGCCTGGAGCAGACTGGGGGAGACTGGGGCAGACTGGGGGAGACTGGAGGAGACTGGGGGAGACTGGGGTGACGAGCGACAGACAGACAGACAGACAGACAGACAGACAGACAGACAGACAGACAGACAGACCTGCCTGACCCTGGAAGGGAAGCACAACACTCCCTCCCAACAGAGTGTAAGTCAGGCTGGGCTAAATGTTTTATGTCTCAAAGTAAATATGTCTGCTGCCAGGCCTCCCCTCCTCACAACTGAGTCCAATGCCTTGGCTTGGACAAGGGCCCCATTGAAGGCTTCCCAAGTGGAGGGTGTTTACAGGGTTAGAGGTTTAATTTAAGGGGAGCAGAGAGAGGACACGTGGAGGTGGGTTGGGCTAGATGAGGGGGACATGCTGGCCGGTATTTGACAAGTTTGCAAACTTGTCAAAAACATTGCAGCAGAAATTGCCTCCTGGACAGACCTGGTGGATCTTTATCTTTTCATGTGACAACACTGAAGAAATGACACTTTGCTACAATGTAAAGTAGTGAGTGTACAGCTTGTATAACAGTGTACATTTGCTGTCCCCTAAAAATAACTCAGCACCAGAGCTTCACAGGTTGCCTCTGGAGTCCTCTTCCACTCCTCCATGACGACATCACGGAGCTGGTAGATGTTAGAGACCTTGCACTCCTCCACCTTCCGTTTGAGGATGCCCCACAGATGCTCAATAGGGTTTAGGTCTGGAGACATGCTTGGCCAGTCCATCACCTTTACCCTCAGCTTCTTTAGCAAGGCAGTGGTCGTCTTGGAGGTGTGTTTAGACATTAATGGCTGTGTGTTGAATTACTTTGAGGGGACAGCAAATTTACACTGTTATACAAGCTGTACACTCACTACTTTACATTGTAGCAAAGTGTAATTTCTTCAGTGTTGTCACATGAAAAGATATACTCAAATATTTACAAAAAAGTGAGGGGTGTACTCACTTTTGTGATATACTGAATGTGTGCCAAAACAAATTCATTTATGTCTTATTTTCAAACCCTTGGCCTGAATCTTTGATGGGCATGTTGGTATAAGAACAGACAAGACATCTGAGTTTGTTCAGACAGACATCAGTGCTCCCCTGTGTGTGTTTAGTTAACACACCAGACCAGCATCAGCCCATGCATGTATCTAGTCTGTCCCTGTCTGTCTAGCATGTGTGTATGTACGTACGTGTGTGTGTGTGTGTGTGTGTGTGTGTGTGTGTGTGTGTGTGTGTGTGTGTGTGTGTGTGTGTGTCTAGCATGGCCTTGAAGACTGCATGATGACTGACATTTTGTCTCGACAGCCTTGTCTATCTGCTCAGCTCAATGTGGCAAAAGTCCTGCCTGAGGGTTGTGTGTTCAATCCCAGTGCTAGGCACTCGTTGATTTGTTATTTTGTTTTAACCCTATCCCAAACCTTAACCCTTACCATAAGCATTCAGAATGAATCCCTAAACCCTAACCGTCGAAATTTGACGTCCCCCCCCCCAAACAAATGTTGACTACTGAAGTCAAACCATGTCGAACCGTGATAACTTGTTGGGATGTTCTAGGTGTCTGTTCATGTTGTAAATCAAATCAAATCAAATCGTATTGGTCACATGAGCCGAATACAACAGGTGTAGACTGAACAGTGAAATGCTTACTTACGAGCCCATTCACAACAACGCAGAGTTAAAAAGTAAGACAAATATGTGCTAAATAAAAAAGGAAATAGTAACACAATAATAACAATAACGAGGCTATACACAAGAAGCACCGAGTCAATGTGCAGGGCTAGGAGGTAGTTGAGGTAATTGAGGTAATACAGTATGTACGTGTGAGTAGGGGTAATAGTGACTAGGTAATCAGGATATATAATAAACAGTAACAGCAGCGAATGTGAAAGTGTGTCAATGTGTGAGTGTGTTTGTGTGTGTGGCATCAATATGCATATGTGTGTGTGTGAGCGTATGTAGTGTGTGTGTGTTGGGGGATGGATGGATGATGGATGGTGCAATGATAGAGAGATTGATAGTTTGATGGGTAGGTAGCAGATGGACAAAGGTAGGACTTGTAATTACACTATTTCAACACTGGTGTATGTCTTTTTCAGCTGCACTGCTCTCTCATTTCAGCAACGTGTTGTAAGTGAGTTATGATGTCCTCTGGGAAAGAGAGACATAGAAGAGGTTTGGATGACAGTTACTGTGGGGCTGAAGCCAGGTTACCACACTGTATCAAGGCAGTAAGTCAGGTTACCACACTGTATCAAGGCAGTAAGTCAGGTTACCACACTGTATCAAGGCAGTAAGTCAGGTTACCACACTGTATCAAGGCAGTAAGTCAGGTTACCCCACTGTGTCAAAGCAGTAAACCAGGTTACCACACTGTGTCAAGGCAGTAAGTCAGGTTACCCCACTGTATCAAGGCAGTAAGCCAGGTTAACACACTGTATCAAGGCAGTAAGTCAGGTTACCACACTGTATCAAGGCAGTAAGTCAGGTTACCACACTGTATCAAGGCAGTAAGCCAGGTTAACACACTGTGTCAAGGCAGTAAACCAGGTTACCACACTATTTCAAGGCAGTAAGTCAGGTTACCACACTGTATCAAGGCAGTAAGCCAGGTTACCACACTATTTCAAGGCAGTAAACCAGGTTAACACACTGTGTCAAGGCAGTAAACCAGGTTAACACACTGTGTCAAGGCAGTAAGTCAGGTTACCCCACTGTGTCAAGGCAGTAAACCAGGTTAACACGCTGTATCAAGGCAGTAAACCAGGTTAACACACTGTGTCAAGGCAGTAAGCCAGGTTACCACACTGTGCCAAGGCAGTAAGTCAGGTTACTCCACTGTGTCAAGGCAGTAAGTCAGGTTACCACACTGTGTCTTGGCAGTAAGTCAGGTTACTCCACTGTAACAGTCAGTCATTACAGTCATTACATGTATAATTCCCATGGGAATGCATAGTAGTTTCTGATTCAACCCCCCCCCCCCCCCCCCCCCACACACACACACACACACACACAATGATGCGCCCTGCTGTGCCTCTGCTGGCATAGAGCCCAGCCACCCGGCTACCCTCAACAGTTTATAAAGCAGTGGTGATGGTGGCAGCCCGCTCTTTGACTTTGCCTCATTAAGCTTTGGACAATGACAGAGTCTGCTTCTGTTTCTGCTGTGAGAGGAGTAAACAAGATGTAAAACAGGTGGGTGTTAAAGACTCAGACAGACAGTTTTTGTAGGTCTTACGCTGTTAAGCTTTTTTCTCTGCCTCCTTTGAGAGGTGCTATATCTATATCAAATAGGTAGAGCAAGGCAGGCAATTCAAATAACTGTGTAATGGCCTTGTGTCCTTTTGAAAGATTTACAATAGAGGCGTCATTGAAGCTCTGCAGATTTTGTTGTGAGGATACAGAATCAATAGACCATTTATTTTGGTATTGCCTGTTTCTGGTCTCAGATTCAGGAATGGCTGAAAATGCATAGCATTGATCTAAAATTGACCCTAGAAATAGTATTGTTAGGAGATATGGAGAGACCCGGTCAGTCAATTACTAATATACTAATACTTTTAGTAAAAGTATTTATCTTCAACACGCAGTCTGAAGATTCTATTCGATTAGATAGATTGAAATTGTACGTTAAACATCATAGCATAGTTGAAAGATATGTGTTGCGTAGAAACACGAAGTGGGTGGCCAGCAGAGATAGATGGGATGGGCTGAGGGATGCTGAGGGTTGGGATGTGGAATTAGAGACAAGTGGGAGTGGAGTTGCTGTGTGAGAGAGAGAATGATGGTCAAAAGATAGAGGGGGGAAAAAAGTCAAAATAAAACAAGAAAAGTACATTTGAATGGCACTAAGTGGCAGTGTTTTTACAACTAATGCCGGTTTGCCTGAGGCTGATGCCTTGCAGGTGTTTGTACACATGCATATATACACACTCTCATTCAAATAAACACATACAAGAACACACACATACATGTAATAGTGCCAGAAATGCACACAAACATATACAGTTGGCATTGCTGTTATGATTTTAGTTGTCCTTGATGTCCTTTATTTAAACAATATATTTGTTATATTTGTCTAAAAAATATATTTTGCATTGATGTTTGCTGTTTTCTTCTGTCCTTTTCTTTTTTCTCTTTAGTTCATTCTCTTGGTTGTTGGTACATTGGATTGGGGGGTTCTTGGGGGTGGGGAATGGAATTCATTGTTGTTGTTTTTTTCTTCGGGGGGGGGGGGGAGCTGTGGGAGGGGTCTCAAATGGTTGAGGGACAGCTATTGGGGAACTATGGGGGGATCTTGGAGGGTTCGGGTTTAACAAGGTTACGATCATGAAAAAGGAAACTATGACATATATTTTATATCACTATCATGCACACGCACCCTCACACATAAGGATGGCTCTGCTGCGGAAAGACTGATACATGTTTGATAGTGTCTTGATGCTGTATTGTTTGTCCTTCATGTTCTAATATTTTAATGTTACCCCTTCCTTGTGTTTTTTTTGTAATAAATTATTTTTTAAAATTGTGACGTCGGTACCAAGTCAGAGATGTGGGCACTCTAACTGTTTGATTATCTATCTCGCTCCCGTTCTTTTCCTATTACTTACAACATTTCTTCATCACTCTCACACAGTTCATGTGTACAGTATGTATTGTAAGCATGAAAAAAAAAAGTCTAACAAATTTAAAGAAAATAAATAACAAATAAATAAATACATACATAAAAAAATACAAAATATAAATAAAATTGTAAGCATGAAGTTTCCATTATAATGAGTGATGTGATCCTCTCCTCTAGAACAGGTTCACAGAGCAGAATGGCCAAAGCGGTTCCTGGTTAATTCATTGGCATCATCATAGCTAAAGGCTGTAGTTTATTCTGTCTGTCTTCCACAGAAAGGTGGACCAATTTAACCCAGCTTCTCCTGCTGCGATCTCAGGGTTTGATGTTGAGATCAAACCTACTGTGGTGGGCATGGTGGAGAGGGTGTCCTGAAGATACTCCCCAACCCCACTGAGAAGATAGTCAACCATTGTATGTCATTGGATCTCCTCCTGGGCTGATGTAGATTTATGTATGGCAGTCTAAACTCTGCATTTGTTCTCCGTGCCAGTTAGCTCTCCTTCCCCCAAGTGTTGGGCCTGTGAGGTCTCAATTGAGACATTGACAGCATACGCCGAAACACCCAGCTTTGCAATTCTTGACACACTCAAACCGGTGCGCCTGGCACCTACTACCAGGCCCCGTACAAAGGCACTTAAATCTTTTGTTTCAATTGTCTCAGTGCTTAGAAATCCTTCTCTAACCTGTCTCCTCCCCTTCATCTACACTGATTGAAGTGGATTTATCAAGTGACATAAATAAGGAATCACAGCTTTCACCTGGATTCACTTGGTCCGTCTATGTCTTTGAAAGAGCAGGTGTTCCTAATGTTTTGAACACTCAGTACACACACACACACACACACACACACACACACACACACACACACACACACACACACACACACATTCCTGTGTGAGTCTCATGCTGTCCCACCCTGTGGAGGGAGACACTGAGACACAGCAGCTGTTGTGGGGATGTGTTTGTGCGTCCGTGCGTCCACGCTTGTCTGCTTGTGTGACGTGGGTGCGTGCCTGCAACCTGCGTGTGACGTGTGTGTGATGTGTGTGTGACGTGCGTGCTTGAGTGGTGGTGCCAACATCAGTGATCTAGTGTCTCTGCTCAGCCCTCAGAGACACTGCAACAGAAACCTGCCAGGACACTCTCACATTGACTAAAGGATCCCACTCTTCTGTGTCATCCTCCTCTTCTATCCTCCTTCTCTTCCTTGTCCCCATTTCCCTCTATCTCTCTCTTCCTCTGCCAGAAGTTGATTCACTTTTGGTGGGCGTGTGCAGTGATCTACACACCTGATGCAACTACTTTGGAATCCAGGTGAAGTGAAAACTTGTCATAGGGGGAAAAGATTGCGTTCAAACCTTGCCTTGATGAAAAACGATGGTGTCACTCAGTCTTGTGGATGTCATAAGCTCTGTTGAACAGCTCAATGATCATATATTTTTTTATTATAGAAATGTGCTTCTAATCGAATGGTGTGCTATTTGATGCATGGTCATTTTTTTGATGTTTTATTGAATATCCTCGCCAACAGCAGTAATTAATAAGGAATGTCCCATGGTGATTTGTTACATCCTCCTGATCCACATGGTCTTACTTTAACTGTGTTCCATTTAGACTGAGGGTTTGTCTCAAAAGGGTGTGTCCCATTTGGAACCCTGTCCCCTATATAGTGTAGTGTAGTAGTAGTGTAGTGTCCCATTTAGGACACATCCTGACTGTTTTCCCTCTAAGCTAAGGGATTTATACTATGGCATTAATTGCAGTCATGTCTATTGGGGAAGAAAGTGTAGCACTGAGGACGCACCCTTTTGCCTTTGAGTATTTGTCTCTCTCTGACGGTATTTACTTATTGGATTGGCGCTTTATTCAGTGGCTTCAATTCAATGGTATTATTGAAGTGTTTCACATAGTTTATGAGGCTCACACAGTACTCCAGAAGGGCAGCATAGACAGAGGATATGCTTTAGAGGAGTAGTGCCTATTGTTTTTAGAAAGTCACTTAAATGGGGTTCATCATTAATTGCAATAAGTGCAGCTTGGAGCAGGGGTGGATCCCAAATGGCGTCTGATTCCCTATAGTGCACTATATATAATGGACCATATGGGCCCTGGTCAAAAGCAGTGCTGTATATAGGGAATAGGGGTGGCACGTAGCCTAGTGGTTAGAGTGTTGGGCCAGTAAACGCAAGGTTGCTGGATTGAATCCCCAAGCTGACAAGGTAAAAATCTGCCAATCTGCACCTGAACAAGGCAGTTAACCCACTGTTCCCCGGTAAGCGGTCATTGTAAATAACAGTTTGTTCTTAACTTACTTGCCTAGTTATATTTAAAAATAGGGAGCCATTTGGGACATGCGAAGGGTGGTGGGAGTTTAATCTGGTCTGTGTTTGATCATCTGTGGTCTTTAAACAGACAGTGGGATGATATGATTTAGTTGTAGACAGATAGTATGTATGTGTGGGTCTATTATATTACCTTCCCCTCTGTGTTGTCAGTTTTATGCTCCACAGGGGACAAGTCAAGTCAGTAAGTGTTGTTATCAGGAGAGAAGCTAATAAAGTTGTCTCCAAGTATGACATATTGTTTGAGATTTTATACTGCAGCCATTATCAATGTTTTAAAGCCTGAGACAATTGGACACACACACGAACAGAGACACATGTCCGGACACACACCCACACACACACACACACACACACACACACACACACACACATACTTTTCAGGCTCTTTGTCTATTTATTTCCTTCTTAGGATACGATCTCTTTGAACCTAAATTAACGGCCTCTTTTAGTATGTCGCATATCATTTGAACCTGTCTCTTGGCTCGGTTATTCAATGTTAATTGCTAAGTGCTTTAATTTAAAGAGTTGTTAAGCATAGGCATGTACAGTATGACTGATGAGTCTCTGGCAGTAAACATCACATTATTCAATCATTCCTCTTGTTTTTCCTTCAGTCATTCAGAGATAGGTGAAGCTCTTCTGAAATGCCTGTGTTTTCATGTTCTATGCAGTCCACTGGTGAAGGCAATGGCACAAGGCATTGCATGGTTTGATGGTCCTCAAGTTAATAATGAATAGTCTTAAATTCTAGCTTGTGAAATGAAAAGGAATTGAGTCCCACCCCATCAGTGTGATTTCTTCTCTGTTGGTCTGTCCTACTGTTTGTCTCTGTTTGAGCCACATAAGTCCTCCCTCGCTATTTCCCAGTGGAGTTTACCCAGAGTGCTTTGTTTTTATTAAACAGAGTCAGACAGTCCTTCACGTCTGAGCCCAGGCCGAGTCCAACTGAAGCCTCCTTGAAGCCTTTTATGTTATAAAACTTTGCCTCACTTCTTCCCATTTTCCCTCCTTTTCTGGCTGTCAGCTACAAAAGCAGATGAGTCTTTAAGACAACTGAGCGGCATGACTGAGTGGCAGAGGGACTACTACTGCGATAGGGAGGCCTAAGACCGTATTCATAGGACTGCTGATCTAGGACCAGGTCCCCCCTGTCAATATAATCACATTCATTATAATCTAAAAGGCAACACTGATCCTAGATCAACACTCCTACTCTGAGATGCTTTATGAATATGGGAGGGCAATAAGCACATCAGACATCAGATAGCTTAGGGGTCAGTGTGTGGCATGGCATGGATTGAGCTCCTAACACATTAATGGTGAGAGGTCACGTCAAACAGACCAGATCAAACTGTGGCCAAAATGGATGTTGGGTCAGGTCAGCACCATGTTCTGTGCATGGAGAGAACTTCGTCTTAGGCTTATGTAGCCAATCTGAAGTCAACTGAGTGACATGCTTTCTTCTTGGTCTGTCAGTTAGCACAACTGTCTTAGGTCTGCATAGGGCTAAACAGACGCCTCACAAGTCCTCAACTGGCAGCTTCATTAAATAGTACCCTCAAAACACCAGTCTCAATGTCAACAGTGAAGAGGCGACTCCGGGAGTTCCTCTGTCCAGTATCTGTGTTCTTTTGCCCATCTTAATCTTTTATTTTTATTGGCCAGTCTGAGATATGGCTTTTTCTTTGCAACTCTGCCTAGAAGGCCAGCATCCCCGAGTCGCCTCTTCACTGTTGACGTTGAGACTGGTGTTTTGCGGGTATGTCACGCCCTGACCTTAGAGCTTTTTATGTCTCTATTTTGGTTTGGTGTGGTTTGGGTGGGCACTCTATGTTCCTTTTTCTTTGTTTTGTATTTCTTTGTTTTGGCCGGGTATGTTTCTCAATCAGGGACAGCTGACTATCATTGTCTCTGATTGGGAACCATACTTAGGTAGCTTTTTCCCACATGTGTTTTGTGGGTAGTTATTTTCTGTTTAGTGTTTTCTGCACCTGACAGGACTGTTTCAGTTTCGGTTATTCTCTTTGTTATTTTGTTGTAGTGTTCAGTTTAAATAAAAAGCAATCGAACCCACAAATGCTGATGCTCCAGATACTCAACTAGACTAAAGAAGGCCAGTTTTATTGCTTCTTTAATCAGAATAGCAGTTTTCAGCTGTGCTAACATAATTGCAAAAGGGTTTTCTAATGGTCAATTAGCCTTTCAAAATTATAAACTTGGATTAGCTAACACAATGGTCCATTGGAAAACAGGAGTGATGGTTGCTGATAATGGGCCTCTGTATGCCTATGTAGATATTCCATTAAAAATCAGCTTTCAGTTTCCAGCTACAATAGTCATTTACAACATTAACAATGTCAACACTGTATTTCTGATCAATTTGATGTTATTTTAACGGACAAAAAAATGTGCTTTTCTTTAAAAAACAAGGAACTTTCTAAGTGACCCCAAACTTTTGAACGGTAGGGTATATAAAAAAAAGAATTTGCTATTCAAATAATTATAACAGTGACCGCGGTCAATTGGCTGACAAATAACCGTCATCCAAAATTCCATGACCGTCACAGCCCTAGCTTTGCATATTCATTGCAAGTTATCTGCAGACTCGGCTTCCACTACGAGATGTGTTTCATCTGTTCTGAATTCCCCTATAGTGAGGTACTGTGTGCCGCACTGCGTCCTCTTCTCCTTTCCACCCACTCTCTCTCCCAGGCACTGGGGCCTTATTACACCCCCAGTCGGGGTCATAATTAGTGACGCTCCCCCTCCACTCCAGCTATGGCTGTTTCCAGGCCAGCAGTGGTAGGGAGAACAGAACAGGGCTGACTGGAGTGGTGCCTGGTTCCCCCCTCCAGGTGGTCTCTCCTGGATCAATGTCCCACCTCCGCACTGCATCGTGCCTCTTCTTTATCCCAGAGGCACTGTTTTGTTCTGGGCCTCGCCTCAGTTCCCTGCATGCCTCAGACAATGCAGCCTGGAGTAACTAGCTGGGAGAAAAATTGCAAACATGAAACATTCTGATGCTATACTGGGTCTGCAGCATATCAAACATGTTTCTATGTCAGAGTTGTGTGCCTGATTCAGGTCTGTTGGAAGCCTGCGGGAATGGAAAAATAAATGTTGGTATTAGGTATTGGAAGCCTCTCTTGTTAGGGGGTTTCAGCTATGAGGGGCAGAGAGGAGATGGTAAAATGGATAGACAGATGGAAAAATCATAATGGAGATTGAATTACTACATAACATATGTGATTTCTATGTGATTTATTTTATTTATTTAGCTCCTTTGCAACCCAGTATCGCTACTTGCACACTCATCTTCTGCACATCTATCACCCCAGTGTTTAATTTGCCATACTGTAATAATTTCGCCACTATGGCCTATTTATTGCCTCGCCCTCCCCTTATCCTACCTCATTTGCACACACTGTATATAGACGTTCTCTATTGTATTATTGACTGTATGTTTGTTTATTCCATGTTTAACTCTGTGTTGTTGCTTGTGTCGCACTGCTTTGCCTTATCTTGGCCAGGTCGCAGTTGTAAATGAGAACTTGTTCTCAACTAGCCTACCTGGTTAAATAAAGGTGAAATAAAACAAATCGAAATAAAAAATTCTGTCAGTTTGTGGGGTTTGATCTGTGTCAAGGTTACCCTGACCCCAAGTCCATTGGTGTATCAACTCTCCATTGTCTGTCTGAGAGACTCTGTGTGTCTGAGAGACTGTGTGTCTGAGAGACTATGTCTGTCTGAGAGACACTGTTTGTCTGAGAGACTCTGTGTGTCTGAGAGACTATGTGTCTGAGAGACTATGTGTCTGAGAGACTCTGTCTGTCTGAGACACTGTTTGTCTGAGAGACTCTGTGTGTCTGAGAGACTTTGTGTCTGAGAGACTATGTGTCTGAGAGACTATGTGTCTGAGAGACTCTGTCTGTCTGAGAGACACTGTTTGTCTGAGAGACTCTGTGTGTCTGAGAGACTATGTGTCTGAGAGACTATGTGTCTGAGAGACTATGTGTCTGAGAGACTCTGTCTGTCTGAGACACTGTGTGTCTGGGAGACTGTGTCTGAGAGACTATGTGTCTGAGAGACTCTGTCTGTCTGAGAGACTCTGTCTGTTTGAGAGACACTGTCTGTCTGAGAGACTCTTACCTTCATTACCTCAAGGATTGGCCTTTCACAGGAAAGTAGTAGTGCTTTTCTCCCAACTTTAAAAAAAAGTAAAGCTTTAATCCTACTGTATAATCCAAGTGTCTGTGATGATCCAGATAGGAGACATTGGAATGAATTTGATTTTGTTTATCTGGAAGCAGTTGTGGATTGGCTGGTTGGCTTTTAGAGCTGGCTGTGTGTGTGTAGCTGCAGACTGAGGCTGTCATGGCTGATGCTAATACCTCAGGGTGCTCTAATGGCTTCGCTATTTAATTACTACAGAGTGCCACTTCAGTCTCCTGTGTGTGTGTGCTCCAGTCTCCAGCCCAGTAACACACACTCAAGTGGAGAAACAGAAACACACAAGGCCCTAGGGGGTTTTACTTAGCCAGTCTGAACACGGCTCTCTCTGTATCCACAAGCTCAGACTTGTTGTCAACGCTCTCTCACACACTCATTCACTAGTGACTGTGGTTACACAAGTTTACACAAGTTTATAATTGAGCTCCTATCTTTTAGCGCCTGTGAGCTCAAGAGAGAAGGAGACAGAGCGAGAGAGAAAGGGAGAGGGGGAAAAGAGAAAGATAGAGAGCCCTCATTTCCATGGTTCTGTCAAGATGTGACCGTTGGTTTCAGTGGTGGTTAACTAGCTAGAGCACACTGCTGTCAAGGGCTTTGATGAAGGGCTAGAGACATCTGAAACTGGGCTGGAAACTACGTTCCTCTGCCAACACAGGCAGGCGACTGTCTGAGATATAGGACCCCGTTTTATAGGGACAGACCACGGAGGGAGAATAGAAGAATAGGGTAATGCAGATCTTCCCCTGTCAGCGTGATACCATGGTTTCAGGTGTGGAAGCTAAGACGCTAGCTGCGTCCCAATTCAAATTCACTATGTAGGGACTAGGGTGTCATTTGGGACGCAGATGCTGTCTAGCTCTGTCAGGCTGACCTTTTTAAAGCAGCGTCTCTCTGTGTGTTAATGGATTTATTGAGCGTGGCCCTCTGATGCGGTCATCTCATCTCATCTCATCTCACATCGTTCTGAGCTCCCAGCTCTCAGCCTTCCGGACCAGTCTTATTATCTACTTCCTAATTACTATCCCTCTATTTTACGCTGTCACTTTTTTTTGGCACACTCTCTCTCTCTATCCTAGCTCCCTGAATTTAGCTTTGCACTTTCTCCCTCTCTCGTTCTCCCTCTCTGCTCTCTCTCTCTTTCTCCCTCTCTGCTCTCTCTCTCTTTCTCCCTCTCTGCTCTCTCTCTCTTTCTCCCTCTCTGCTCTCTCTCTCTCTTTCTCCCTCTCTGCTCTCTCTCTCTTTCTCCCTCTCTGCTCTCTCTCTCTTTCTCCCTCTCTGCTCTCTCTCTCTTTCTCCCTCTGCTCTTTCTCTCTCGTTCTCCCTCTCTGCTCTCTCTCTCTTTCTCCCTCTCTGCTCTCTCTCTTTCTCCCTCTGCTCTCTCTCTCTTTCTCTTTCTCTGCTCTCTCTCTCTTTCTCCCTCTCTGCTCTCTCTCTCTTTCTCCCTCTCTGCTCTCTCTCTGTTTCTCCCTCTCTGTTCTCTCTCTCTTTCTCCCTCTGCTCTTTCTCTCTCTTTCTCCCTCTCTACTATCTCTCTCTTTCTCCTTCTCTGCTCTCTCTCTCTTTCTCTATCTCTGCTCTCTCTCTCTCTTCCTCTATTTTTATTTCTCTCTTCCTCCTTCCCTATTTCCTTCACTCCCACCCTCCAGCCATCCATCTATCTATCTTTCCCGCTCTCCAGCTTCTCTAAAGAGACTGTGACCTCCAGGCAGGTATTCAGGGAGAACTCTAAAACTTTTAAACCCTGTGCCCAGCTGGCACAGCCCAGGCAGGCTAACTGCAGCTCTGTCTCTGTCCTCCTCTAATCTTAATTAAGTCCTGCACTGACTGCCGCACCTCTCCTCCTTCATCAGTTTGGGAGGCTGTGGGTACCGATGGGGCCGTGGTGCTGTTGGATGGTGTTCGAGGCAGATCTGAGGAGGCCTAATGGAATGTGTGTGGATTGATAATGCCTTGAGTCAGTCAGACTGACTCAGCAGTGAAGAGGTCAAATGAATTGGTCTGACGTATGCCGGTACTTTCCTCAGACTTTCATATCCATTAACCTTGATATAATCTTGATGCACCGGCTCCCTGTCCAAGTAAAGAAGTCAAGTCTGAGGGCAGTCCGGATGGCTGTGAGTAAAATGTCTTCTCTATTAAGACCATGAGTTACGTTTGTCTATGAGTCCCAGACCATTTTAATAAAGACGATGAGGAAAATCCAACCTACAACTTGTCAGATCGTTCATCATCGTGCTGTGCTCCTTTACAACCACTAAATAAGCATTTCATTCACATTGCCTTGATTCCCCATTGAGTCTAGTGCATTCCTGCTACACCGTGTTACAGTGTGTGAGCATTGTAATCGTGCAGGGTACAGTGGCACCTGGCTCCCACCAGGGGACAGAACATGGAAATGGCTCCAATTAAGACCAAAGTGGAGCCTCTGGTGCTGTGATTTACACCACTTGTTTAGCATGCTGTGATTTTAATTGGGATTTTAAGTGGCATCCCACCACAGCCACTCCTCTCCATCACTCTGGTTCTGGATGAATGGTTGGATGTCCTGTCCCGCTGTGAGCCGTTGTTTCAGAGGTGGGAGGTGGGAATAAGAACGAGGTGAATCAGCACACTTCTCTTAACAGTTTACCATTAGCATTCTAGTCAATCTCACAAATATTTATTTGTTTCTAGACATGCTGTGCATGTTTGTCTAAGAGTTTGTCTCAGTCTGTCTCTCTGTGTGTCTGTGTGTGCGTGCATAATTGAGAGAGTGAGCAAGAGCGTTAGAAGGAAAGCAAGGAAGAGGAAACCTTTTAAAGTGGCCGAAGAGAATAGTTTAGACATAACCAATGTTAAAGCTATAACCCTGTTACTCTTTGTATTTGTGAGAATTCTCTGACCTCTTGATTTGGTGAAAGAGAGAGAGAGCATTAGGCCATGTTGACACTAGGATGTGGGTGCTTGCTTTGTGCAGCCATAACATTCCTGCTACTGTCTGTCTGTAGTGGTGCTGCCTAGATCCAAATTCAGGGTCTGTGTCCATAGCAAATCATCCAGACATTCCTATTTGCATTGGTCCACCTGTTTTTGTGTTTGCTCCCTAATAAGGATATTAGAACTAAGTAATCAGAACTTGCAGAGAAGCAGGCATCAATCTGCAGTTTATCTCCAATCGTCAAGGCTCCGCACTAGTTACGGGAACTAGTTACGGGAACTTTCTCAAAAATGGTATGTGCTGGCTTAGTGGCATTCGCTGATACACGTCCAGAGTCTAGGGTGTCTAAGCCTAACACAGCGGTTGCTGTAGAAACCGCAGAACACTATTATGATCCAATTTGCTGATCAGAAGCCTAAAGCCCAAATGGTAACTGTAAAGTATATTAACCTGTTAGTTTGATTGAACTGTCTGGAGCGTATAGATCTTGGGCAGATATATATTCATGAAGTCTTTAAATTAAGTTACAGTAAATTAGGCTTTAAATTATAGCCTACAGTGCGTGGTTTAACATTTGAACCGTAATGGACTTGTTGGGGAGATTTAGTTGGGGTGGAGATCCACCTTTTCCCAGTTCCATCTCACCCCCCGCCCCCCACAGCCCCCCCAGAGCCCATAAAGCCTAATAAACTCCAGTTTAAATGCCATTCCAGGTCCGCCCTCTCTCCACCATTGACGGTTTGGCGGTTTGTTTACAAGAGTGTGAGTGGTTCTTTGTGGCACTGCACACTACTTGTGGGAATGAGGCGAATGACTAGTGTGAATTGAAAGACTCACCCCTCCCCCTTCTATTTCTTTCTCTCTCTCTCTCCTCTCTTCTCTCTCTCTCTCCTCTCCTCTCTTCTCTCCTCTCTTCTCTCTCTCTCTTCTCTCCTCTCTTCTATCTCTCTCTCTCTCTCTCTCCTCTCCTCTCCTCTCCTTTCTTCTCTTCTCTCTCCCTCTCTCTCTCTCTCGCTCTCTCTCTCTCTCTCTCTCTCTCTCTCTCTCTCTTTCTCTCTCTCTCTGAAATAGGTTTCTAAAAGATAGAACAGCCCTCTCAACCCATCCCTGTAGCCACAGGACCATGTGCCAGTGATGACTAGCTGGTGAGTACTATGCTTCGCTTCTTGTACAATTGAATCTAGTTCAAAACGTGATTGTCCATTTTGGGGTTAAAATGGAAATGTATCTTTGGCTTAAAGGCATATCTTCCTACTTTATTATTCTGATAGGAAGCAGTGAATGTCCTTTATGTCTGTTTTCTACCCTCGTCAAACTGATCATGTATTTTCTACAGTATAGGGTTCATTAGACAAAGTCCTTTCAAACTCTAGCCTACACATTACTTTTTGTTACGCTTTTGTAGAAGTTTTCAGGTTGGGATTGATATTGGTTTTGTTTGGTACGTGTGTATATTAGATATTAGGTTGGACAGTGTTTAGTTTCCGACTGCGTCCCACACGTCCCCTTGTCCCATACCTCTGAGATCGTTGGACCCAGTGGAGACCAAACGTAGGAAGCTCAAAGTCATCTATCATTCCTTCTCTCTCTCTCTCTTTTCCCTCCCCTTCTTCTCTACAGCCCATGTAGTAAAGTGCCTGAGGCAGGGAGCCTTTTATGTAAAATCCCTTTATTCTAACTCAGAAAGGACCGTTTTGAAAAGAGGAGCGTGGTGGTGATGGAGAGATGGAGAGAGGAAGGGTGAAACCGGTTATTAAATCCAGCCTGTTAATGGTGAAGTTCTCTCGCCCACAGCTCCTCTCTCCTCTCTTCTCTCCTCCGTCCCACAATGAGTGTTTGGCGGCAGGCGGAAGTCCACCAGGAACTCGGCTTCATCTAATTGGCTCTATGTGGGCTAATCAAAGAATCAAAGCTCAGAGGTGATGTGTTTAAAAAAAACTGCCTTTGAAATCTCCTCTCTTCTCTGCTCCTCTCCAAGAATGTGGAAGTTTATGTAATTGATTTATGTAATAGCTAAGTGTACTGTATGCAGCTATCAGTTATTTATCTTCTAAAAGTGTTTTATTGAGATAGTTGTCTCTGTAAGGTGAGGATTGAGGAATGGATGTTTTTCCAGTACCAGAGGGTGTGCTTCCTTTGAGTGGAGAAAGAATGCCCGCCCGGCCAGTAAAGATTTGAGCTCATTGAGCACCTAAAGTTTCAGACGCCAACTCTCCAACTTCCTCACCCAGTTGTCATGATAAGGCGCATGGGCCAACTCTGTAGAAAGTCGACCCTATTGAAGAGCCTAGTTGGCTGGCACTAGCTTCTATTGCGCTTTCTAATTTCCTTCTCCTTCGTTGCTCTGACTTGCCCAGCTTGATTCGTTTTGTGCCCCAAATGTCTCCGCAAACCCTGTCAGTGGACCAGAAATGCCCCGTCCTGTTTAGGCCTTGTGTAAAAGCCTGTGAAGAAGCTCCTTTCTGTTTGTTGTTTTTGTTGTCCTCCTTTGTCTTCCTTTCTCCTGGATCTATGTGGACTATCTGAAGCCTGTGAAGCGCGGGCCGTGTTAACTTGTGTCGTCGTCCCCCCCTCCCTGTTGTTTGCTGATATTTGGTTCAGGATGACAACGAGCCGCTTTTCAAGTGTAAATGGAGGGATGGAGGGATGGAGGGAGAATATAGAGATGATGGAGGGAAAGAAAACCCAGTTTAAGGGCTCATCTCAACTGTAGTCTAGGGCTACATCCCAAATGGCACCCAATTCTCTTTATAGTGCACGACTTTTGATCAGAGCCCTATGTGTACTATATAGGAAATAGGATGCCATTTTGGAGGCGCCCCCAGTCTTAAAGGCTCTGTCAGTTATTGCCCTTCAGGCGATTTAAAGGGAGCATCATTCTCCCTGGTAAATTACCACATCGACTTTGTCGGTCAGCTATGGTACGTTAGTGTGCCTTAAAAATGTGGCCTAGCGCTGTCCATTCAGGGGACAGAGAGAGGGCCGCTGGCAGAACCTTTGCCGATCACACAGAGGAGCCATTCACACAAGACGAAGGATCGAAGAGAGTCTTACCAACGATGAGCATTGGTTCTGTACTTACACAACCATGAGTTTCGCTGCATCTAGCCACCCCAGTGACTTCCATAGCTTCATCTAGCCACCCCAGTGGCTTCCATCGCTGCATCTAGTCACCCCAGTGGCTTCCATAGCTTCATCTAGTCACCCTAGTGGCTTCCATTGCTGCATCTAGCCACCCCAGTGGCTTCCATAGCTTCATCTAGCCACCCCAGTGGCTTCCATAGCTTCATCTAGTCACCCCAGTGGCTTCCATAGCTTCATCTAGCCACCCCAGTGGCTTCCATAGCTTCATCTAGTCACCCCAGTGGCTTCCATAGCTTCATCTAGCCACCCCAGTGGCTTCCATTGCTGCATCTAGCCACCCCAGTGGCTTCCATAGCTTCATCTATCACCCCCAGTGGCTTCCATAGCTTCATCTAGCCACCCCAGTGGCTTCCATAGCTTCATCTAGCACCCCCAGTGGCTTCCATAGCTTCATCTAGCACCCCCAGTGGCTTCCATAGCTGCATCTAGCCACCCCAGTGGCTTCCATAGCTTCATCTAGTCACCCTAGTGGCTTCCATTGCTGCATCTAGCCACCCCAGTGGCTTCCATAGCTTCATCTAGCACCCCCAGTGGCTTCCATAGCTGCATCTAGCCACCCCAGACGCTGCCATAGCTTCATCCATCCATACCCAAGGAGTTTCCAGGCCATGTGAGTTATGATAGAGGTGAGGATTTTTTTGTGGATGTCTTTGAACAGTGTAGGTTTGGATGTAGACCATGTGACCACTCACCTGGGTTTAAAGTGATTAGACAGGTTCCGATCTATCTACTTTCTATACTTTGATGAAGTGCTTATAGTCCTCATGGGGTATAGTGTTTGTCCCCTTTCATCCACTCAGAATTCAGAATTTCAGACATTGCCGAAGACTTGCAGGATCAAATGACTCTATCAATCAATGATTTATTGTGTTCTTTGCCTGATTTTGAGCCTTGTATTGCATACACAATATGCAACCACTTACGAGATTCTGATGAAGATACCAAAAAAAACTGATCACACAGTACTGTCTATTTAGAGTTGTGTATGGGCCTGGAGGATGTACGATCAGGAGGTGATGCAGAGCGTCTTGGTTTTCTCAGAGGAACATTTCATCACTCTTCTAACATTGTTTTCTTCTTTATGAACTACGTCTCTCCCCAGCAGTAAATGAGAATAGAGGGAGGGCTTTTGTCTATGGGCCACGATGGGGCCACAGAGCCCGTAAATCAGCTCCTCTCTCTGGGTCATTAAGTTGGCAGCTCCCCTGGTCCTCTTGTCCTCTGGATCTTTATCATCCTCCCTGGCCCTGGATCAGCAGCCAGAACAGAGCAGTAGCTAACTGGCTAATGATTAGCTGTGCTGTCCTCAGCCTCAGCAGTACCATTACTGTAGGATGGTAAAGGCTATGAAAACATATGAATCAGCTTGGACATTCTCTCTATAGTACTCTTGTGAGAGTTATTCCATATTGGACCGATTGCGATGTTTGGGCTGGTGTCTTAAGCTGACAGTGAGGATAACTGCTGGAAGTGGAATCAAATGGGTGATGAATAATGCAATGGTTTTTGTCTGTGTGTAAATGTTTATTGGTACAGTTGAAGTCAGAAGTTTACATACACCTTAGCTAAATACATTTTTCACAATTCCTGACATTTAATCCTAGTAAAGATTCCCTGTCTTAGGTCAGTTAGGATCACCACATTATTTTAAGAATGTGAAATGTCAGAATAATAGTAGAGAGAATGATTTATTTCAGCTTTTTTTTTTTTCATCACATTCCCAGTGGGTCAGAAGTTTACATACACTCAATTAGTATTTGGTAGCATTGCCTTTAAAGTGTTTAACTTGGGTCAAACGATTTGGGTAGCCTTCACACAAGTTTCCCACAATAAGTTGGGTGAATTTTGGCCCCTTCCTCCTGACAGAGCTGGTGTAACTGAGTCAGGTTTGTAGGCCTCCTTGCTCGCACACGCTTTTTCAGTTCTGCCCACACATTTTCTATAGGATTAAGGTCAGGGCTTTGTGATGGCCACTCCAATACCTTGACTTTGTTGTCCTTAAGCCATTTTGCCACAACTTTGGAAGTATGCTTGGGGTCATTGTCCATTTGGAAGACCCGTTTGTGACCAAGCTTTAACTTCCTGATTGATGTCTTGAGATGTTGCTTCAATATATCCACATAATGCTCTTTGGCTTGCAAGCCTCCCCTTTTTCCTCCAAACATAACGATAGTCATTATGGCCAAACAGTTCTATTTTTGTTTCATCAGACCAGAGGACATTTCTCAAAAAAGTACAATCTTTGTCTCCATGTAAAGTTGCAAAACGTAGTCTGTCTTTTTTATGGTGGTTTTGGAGCAGTGGCTTCTTCCTTGCTGAGCGTCCTTTAAGGTTATGTCGATATAGGACTTGTTTTACTTCAGATATAGATACTTTTTCACCTGTTTCCTCCAGCATCTTCACAAGGTCCTTTGCTGTTGTTCTGGGATTTATTTGCATTTTTCGCACCAAAGTACGTTCACCTCTAGGAGACAGAATGCGGTATGAATCCTTCCTGAGCGGTATGATGGCTGCGTGTTCCTATGGTGTTCATACTTGCGTACTATCGATTGCACAGATGAATGTGGTACCTTCAGGTGTTTGGAAATTGCTTCCAAGGATGAACCAGACTTGTGAAGGTCTACAATTTATTTTTCTGAGATCTTGGCTTATTTCTTTTGATTTTCCCATGATGTCAAGCAAAGAGGCACTGAGTCTGAAGGTAGGCCTTGAAATACATCCACAGGTACACCTCCAATTGACTCAAACGATGTCAATTAGCCTATCAGAAGCTTCTAAAGCCATAACATTATTTTCTGGAATTTTCGAAGCTGTTTAAGGGCACAGTCAACTTAGTGTATGTACATTTCTGACCAACTGGAATTGTGACACAGTGAATTATAAGTGAAATAATCTGCCTGTAAAGAATTGTTGGAACAATTACTTGTGTCATGCACAAAGCAGATGTCCTAACCGACTTGCCAAAACTATAGTTTGTTTACAAGACATTTGTGGAGTGGTTGAAAACAAGTTTTAATGACTCCAACCTAAATGTATGTAAACTTCCGACTTCAACTGTTTGTGTGTGTGATTAATTGGCAGTAAATGCCTGTATACAGGTTACTTTGTGTGTCTGTGAATCTGTCAAACAGTATTTTTTCCACTTTCAATTGAAAGTACATTTACATTTACATTTTAGTCACAGAGCGACTTACTGTTTGTTCATTCATTCATCTTAGGATAGCTTGGTGGGACAACCACATATCACAGTCATAGTAAGTAAACAGATGGTTGAATCTGAGAGAAAGATGATTGGACATCCTGAGAAGAGAATGAGAAAGAACAGAGCAGGACTTGTGTTTTGGATAATGATTGTAATCTGTGTGCTCTATAGAGAACACCATATAATCACCTTTACTCGCAGTATAGACATTATTGTCATGTGAACATGACTTTATTTCAATTCTCTACAGTCTTTTTAGAATACAATGGAATGGTAACGATTCTTTAGTGCTGTCTTGTCCATTTATCAACAATTATTTCCCACCAATGTGGTTAGAAGTCGATAATGTGCAATTATGACTTGATCTTTGGAAGGAGGCGTGTGATTGTCTCAGAATGGTTGACATGAACTCTGAATACAATCCTCCAGATCATCTAACAGCATTGCACATTCACAGACATGATGCTCCAACAGGTCTGGTCACATGACTTCAGAGGCTTTGTCTGAACTTAAACTCAAATCTAGACCTGAGTGCAAGGCTGCTCTCTCTCTCTCTCTCTCTATCTCTCTCTCTCTCTCTCTCTCTCTCTCTCTCTCTCTCAGTCTTTTGGGTTCCTCCAGATCCATGAAAATTGTGGGAAATGGAACAACAAAGCACCAAACCCTCAGCCCAGCCAGTTGTCAATTACTCCTATAATCCTGTGTTTCTGCTTAATCATTCAGGAATTATAGAGCTGGCCTCTCAGCCTCTCATGTAGCAGTATACACACAGTGCACCTCGTCTTGGAGAGGAGCCAGAGGGTCTGTGTTATGGAGCTCCTTTTTTCTCTTTCACTTTCTCTTCTCTCTCTCTCTCGCTGGCTCTCTCTCTCACTCTGTCTCTCTCACTCTGTCTCTCTTCATCCTCTAGTTGGTCTGAGAGAGAGAACAAATAACTTTCATTTTGAGTTAAATAACCTAATGATAGAATCATTATTAGAAATCCCTTCTTATCAAATATGGAGCGAAATACATCAAGACTGAAAATAAAATGAGATTTTTTTTACTTAGAACACAATAAACTAAACCAGTCGCTGTTCCGTCACATCCTTTTCACACTTTAAGAACAATAGGTTTGATTAGTGCTACTTGAAAAACCCATCAACCCCATTTCTTTCTTTTCTATTTCCATTTCAAGTATGTATTAGGAACATAATGCATCTTTGTTGAAGCGCTTTCTGTCAAGGTCCTTAGATGAAAATAATATATTATCAATGCTCCCAAAATCTGAAGAGATTAACATTGAGTGAGTGTTGACAATCATAAATGAATCGTCTTTAAAGGTAGACTCAGCGATATGACGTAGATGCAGAAAGTAAACACCATAGTGGGTCATAGTGAGGCTCAACTCAACTACCTTTAAGATAGATGACTTGAGAGAGCCTGTATGGACATCTTATATCTCACGTCCAAGTAGACATACAGTGAGCTCCAAACTATTTGGACAGTGACTAAGCATATCTAACATTAATGTGAAGACTACCATGACTACGGATAGTCCTTTACGGTTAGACGCACAAATAACATACCCCCAAGACATGCTAACCTCTATTATAAGTACAAGGGAGGTTTTCATTCTTGAGGGGGTATGATATTTCTCACTTATCATTATTCACGATTCAATCAGGATAATCATGGTAGCATCCACATGAATGTAGAAGTGTTTAGAAACACATTATTTACCATTAACAATTTAACTTTTCTTTTTTTAAACACAAGTGAAAAACAAACAGTAAATGCTTCCAACAAGTTTGTAGAGTCACAAGCTTGATGTAATCAATGCATGCTAGGAATATGGGCCCAAATACTAAACTTTGTACTACTTTTAAATCACATGTTAAGTGAATTTCTCCCAATACTTTTGATCTCCTAAAATGGGGGAACTACAACATGTACAAAAAGTGCTGTAATGTGGCTGAAAAGCTGCCAGTCCCCACTTTAACATAGTCATTGTATCATTTCAAGTCCAAAGTGCTGGAGTACAGAGCCAAAACAACAGCAAAGTGCCACTGTCCCGATGCTTTTGGAGCTCACTGTATATATTTATGATGCTGCTGTTGCAATAGCACTGTATGTGCCCATCCTGTGAAGCTTCAAGGAGACTTGAAAAGTGAGGTGGACAGTGGTGAAAGATGCAGAGATGGAAGGATATGAGGTGCCACCCTCCTCCTCCTATCCTCTCTTCTTCTCTTGCCCATGATTGCACAGAGATGTCTAATACTTTTCGGGAACTTCTGACAGACTTCAGAAACATGCTAGTGGCAGTGTTCCAAAATGCGCACTTTTGTTCTGTGTTCTCCCGTTCTTTCAAAGGTGATCTTCCAAGAACGTCTACAGTGTAGCATGGAAGAACGGAGAGCGCTAAAAATCTGTTACACTGAAATGTACTTCTGCGTGACCTCTTAGCATAAACAGGAACCAGCATCATCACGCAGCAGGCGTCAACAAAGCGAGCTTTTATGCGAGCTAGATACGTCTGTTTACATTGTATCCAATGTCGCAGCGTGAGCAACTAGTAAACAAGTAACTGAATCGATTTTCTCAGTACCTGTTGGTTAGTGATTTAAGCTGACACCGACCAGAATCATTTTATGTGGGGTCCTCCACTCACAAATTGCAGGTAAGTTTTCATGCATTGTACAGAGGTTGAAGCAACAAAAATAATTACATTTGCTTACTGTTTAAGAATGATAAATAGCCAGAATAGTGTTGTTTCACTGTGAAACTAATATTGCATTAGGACGGCTGGTGTTGCATTTCCAATTAGCAGGCTTGCATTGTGATACTTTCATACAACTACAACACCTATGCATATTATGTGACACTGACGTGCAACATAGCCTGGTTTTATTTTCACCTTATATTATATTCACCTAAATGATAGGCAATATGATACAATACAACTAGATTAGAAGGCCTAGGCTACTTCATCCTAATGTAAGCTAAATACAAAACAAACACTGAGATATTTGCAAGTCAAACAGGAATATATATTCAATGAAATGCATATACCATTGTAATATTATGAATGTCGTCCTTTCTCCTTGCAGGGGATTAGACAGATGATTTGCACCCCACAGATACCCAAGCCTCAAAACCAGAACACAGGACAGGAGTTTACAGGTTTTTGTTCCAGCCCTTCATTAACACCTCATTCAACTAATTGTGATCTAAATTGTGGACCATGAATAGTTGAACATGGTGTTTGTGCTGTGCAGGAGTAAAAACGTGTACACGGGGCAGTAATCCCCCACGTCTGTATTTTAGAATGGGCTTCAAATATTCCAATGAGTTGACAATTCTGCATGATAGAGACTAACGCGTGGATTTACTTCTACAGTGATGTTGCACACGGCTGAATAAACTCCGGACTAAACTCCTGGGATAGGGTGATATTCCTGGTGGATGGGAGATTCCCAAAGTTCTTTCCATCTGTCTGGATGATGGGGTGGGATGTGCTTCAACCTGAGGAGAGCAGAGCAGAAACATAAGGCCAAGGGGGGAGAAATTAACCTCACTGTTCACATTTCAGTGTTGGTTTAATTTGCTGAGAATAACAACTACCCGCGTTAATGTGCAATGTTTTCTAAACAGTTTTGCACATTCATAGCCTTAAGTGGTCAGTTTGACATTGAATTGATAATTTCGTTATTCAAAACATGTTCTTATATGCAATGGTGAAACACAGAAGGGGAAAGTGACTAGAAGAAAGTTAACTAACATTAGGTAAACAGACACTGCATGAACATATTGACTGATTGTCGGGAAGAGTGGGGTGTGCCCGACTATACAAGCAGCAATGAGTAAACACACAACAAAAGAGTTCAAGTTTCAGACGCTTTTACTTGAGCTTTTAGTGTCTCTAGCACTCTAGTCCACAAGCCAAGCGAGAGGGTGTTTAAAGATGGCAGCCACCTGTGGCGGTGTGGCCTCACTGGCAGAGTCTGTGGAAGGAGAGTGAACAACAGTTGAAGTGGGCGAGCAGGCACGCTCTGGCTGTGTCTTCCTCGCTGTTCCACTTGAGTGAGGTCCAGCCTGCACTCTTGTGCCAGTCAGTTGATTAGGGAATTCCTTGAAGGTGTGCTGATTAGTAATCCTGCACAGGTGTGTTGGGTGAGCAAAGCTGTTGCGCTGTCTTCGGCTGGCCTGGTGCTGAAGGTAGTGCAGCCTTCCACAGTGCTGAACTGAGTGCCGCTGTCCATGGTGCACTGGGAATCCTTCACTCACACCCATGACCATGCCTCTCACGGTGCCACTCTGATCATGTAAGAATGCACAAGTAACTTGGCTGGCTAGCAGGCCTAGATTGAACAGAACATAGCTTGCAGCATTTCCTACGTTTTTAATCGGGCACAACTGTTTTGTCCTGCCAAGCCAATGCTATGGAGTGAAATGAACGCATCAGTTGCTATCTGTCCCTTGCTCAATTTGTCATTGGCTGGCTAGCATGTTCACCGATTCAGGATTAAAAAGCTGTCCAGGTCTTCACAATTGATGCTGCTGATTTTTGTTCGTTTAGATGTTCATCACTAACGCTTCAAACACACCGACAGCGTCATTGCCTTTTGGTACACCAGAGTTCCATTCATTTCCAATGAAATGCTGCGTTTGCCTTGCAGCCTTGCGTTGCAGAGGCAGTTGCAATGCGTTCGGTGTGGTGCATACGTTGGATTTATTGAATGTATGCATCAAACTGTATGCCTGGATGGCTTGACAGAAATGGTAGCAGAAGGTGAATGTTGAACTTTTGTTACATACATATCCAGATGATGCTGCATCCTATTTTGCGCAATGACGTTGTCGGTGTGTTGGAAGCCTAAACAGCTGATAACCAGGATGAGGACATTCTTATGTTTGAAATCGCACTTGAAAATGACAGTTGACTTCCGTACTTGCTATACGCTCTAGATAGAACACAAGTACTCATGTTGGAACACAGCTAGTGTGTGTTATAGCAGCATGCTTTGTTCAGGTCTAAGGTTGATATCAAGTCACAGGGAATCTAAAGCTCCATTTTTCTTCAAGGCACCCCATATAATGAATGTAATGATTTAATCTATATGTGATCACAAATATCACGTCGAATGACTTTAAATACTGTAAGATTATCTGCACTGTATTTTCCCCACCAAAGTCATATAATTAGGCATTGACATGGAAGGAACCATGTCTGCCAATAGAATTTCAGAGACTATTCCCCTCTGTGTAAAGTCCCTCCCCTGAAATCAAACATGTCCTCTCTCTATAAAGTAGTTCCAGATAAGCCCCTTCTTTCAAAAAATGCACTCTGTCCCCTGTTTCTTACAACAGTCTGACCTCTTCATCTGTAAAGGAAGTTGGAAGTTGGCGTTCTTACCAAATTAATTACTCTGAGGTTTGGGACTGGCTAGCTAAGGATTCAAAGCCTTGGATTATCTCTCTCTCTTTCTCTTTCTCTTTCTCTTTCTCTTTCTCTTTCTCGTTCTCTTTCTCTTTCTCTCTCAGACTGAGCCATGTGGTTCTTTGTGTCTCCCTGTGTTTACCTCAGCAGGAACGACTGACTGACAGCCTCATTAGCTGGGCTCTCTCTGTGGTTATGTTGCCGTCAGAAAACATGAAACGGTCAAAGGGCTCAGTTTAAAACCTTTACAATGGCTTGAGAGAGTGAAAAATATACATGATTGTACATTGGGAGAGTTAGGATGTGTCCTAAATGGCACCCTATTCCCTTCATAGGGCTCTTGGTCAGAGGGTTTAGATATTTTCTTCTTTAAGGTTGTAGCCCCTATCATCGCAGAGCCTATCTATCACCTTTATAACGTATCTCTCCTCTCTGGGGAAGTTACCAGTGCTTGGAAGGCAGCCCCGGTACATCCTTTATATAAACTGTTATAGAGGCTATATACAGTAGCGAGGCTATAACAGTAGTGAGGCTATATACAATAGCGAGGCTATATACAGTAGCGAGTCTATAACAGTAGCGAGGCTATAACAGTAGCGGGACTATATACAGTAGCGAGGCTATAACAGTAGTGAGGCTAAATACAGTAGCGAGGCTATAACATGTGTGTGGTGGGTGGCGGGACACAGTGCAGATAGGCCGGTTAGCCAATGTGCGGGGGCACTGGTTGGTCGGGCCAATTGAGGTAGTATGTACATGAATTTATAGTTAAAGTGACTATGCATATATGATAAACAGAGACTAGCAGCAGTGTCAAAGAGGGGTTGGGAGGGGGCACACAATGCAAATAGTCCAGGTAGCCATTTGATTATCTGTTCAGGAGTCTTATGGCTTGGGGGTAAAAACTGTTGAGAAGCCTTTTTGTCCTAGTCTTGACACTCCGGTACCACTTGCCCTGCGGTAGTAGAGAGAACAGTCTATGACTGGGGTGGTTGGGGTCTTTGACAATTTTAAGGCCTCCCTCTGACACGCCTAGTGTAGAGGTCCTGGGTGGCAGGCAGCTTAGCCCTAGTGATGTACTGGGCCGTACGCATTACCCTCTGTAGTACCTTGCGGTCGGAGGCTGAGCAATTGTCGTACCAGGCAGTGATGCTCTCGATGTTGCAGCTGTAGAACCTTTTGAGGATCTGAGGACCCATGCCAAATCTTTTAAGTTTCCTGAGGGGGAATAGGTTTTGTTGTGCCCTCTTCACAACTGTCTTGGTGTGTTTGGACCATTCTAGTTTGTTGGTGATGTGGACACCAAGGAACTTGAAGCTCTCAACCTGCTCCACTACAGCCCCGTCGATGAGAATGGGGACGTGCTCAGTCCTCCTTTTCCTGTAGACCACAATCATCTCCTTAGTCTTTGTTACGTTGAGGGATAGGTTGTTATTCAGGCACCACCCGGCCAGGTCTCTGCCCTCCTCCCTATAGGCTGTCTCGTCGTTGTCGGTGATCAGGCCTATCACTGTTGTGTCGTCTGCAAACTTAATGATGGTGTTGGAGTCGTGCCTGGCCATGCAGTCGTGGGTGAACAGGAAGTACAGGAGGGGACTGAGCATGCACCCCTGAGAGGCTCCAGTGTTGAGGATCAGCGTGGCAGATGTGTTGTTACCTACCCTCACCACCTGGGGGCGGCCCGCCAGAAAATCTACGATCCAGTGGCAGAGTGATGTGTTTAGTCCCAGGATCCTTAGTTTAGTGCTGAGCTTTGAGGGTACTATGGTGTTGAACGCTGAGCTGTAGTCAATGAATAGCATTCTCACATAGGTGTTCCTTTTGTCCAGGTGGGAAAGGGCAGTGTGGAGTGCAATAGAGATTGCATCATCTGTGGATCTGTTTGGGCGGTAAGCAAATTGGAGTGAGTCTAGGGTTTCTGGGATAATGGTGTTGATGTGAGCCATTACCAGCCTTTCAAAGCACTTCATGGCTACGGACGTGAGTGCTATGGGTCTGTAGTCACTTAGGCAGGTTGCCTTCGTGTTCTTGTGCACAGGGACTATAGTGGTCTGCTTGAAACTTCCAAATGGATATCACTAATTTGGGGAGAAAATGGGGTAAGAATAAATACAATAAAACTAAACATCTATAAAAATGTGTTATGGATGTGTCACTGCAACTTTAAAGGTCCTAAATGATGTCACCACTGCCCTTGACTCTAAGCAATATTGTGCTGCTATTTTTATTGACTTGACCAAAGCTTTTGTTACGGTAGACCATTCCATTCTTGTGGGCCGGGCTAAGGAGTATTGGTGTCTCTGAGGGGTCTTTGGCCTGGTTTGCTAACTCTCTCTCTCTCAAAGACTGCAATGTGTAAAGTCAGAACATCTGCTGTCTCAGCCACTGCCTGTCGCCAAAGGAGTACCCCAAGGCTCCATTCTAGGCCCACGCTCTTCTCAATTTACATCAACAACATAGCTCAGGCAGTAGGAAGCTCTCTCATCCATTTATATGCATATTATCCAGTCTATCCATACTCAGCTGGCCCATCCCCGGATTTGGTGTTAAACACTCTACAACAAAGCTTTGTTAGTATCCAGCAAGCTTTTTCTGCCCTTAACCTTGTTCTGAACACCTCCAATACAAAGGTCATGTGGTTCCACCGGTGCGATTACTATTGCTGAGGTTTTAGAGCTTGAGGTAGTCACCTCATACAAGTACTTGGGATCATGGGTAGTATGGATAGAGTATGGTACACTGTCCTTCTCTCAGCACATAATATCTGCAGGCTAAGTTTAATCTGTATTTGGTTTCCTCGATCTATTTTGAGCTCCCAAATGGCGTAGCGTTCTAAGGCACTGCATCTCAGTGCAAGAGGCATCACTACAGTCCCTGGTTTGAAACTAGGCTGTTTCTAATCTGGCCGTGATTGGTAGTCCCATAGGGCGGCACACAATTGGCCCAGCGTCGTCCGGGTTTGGCCGGTTTAGGCCGTCATTGAAAATAAGAATTTGTTCTTAACTGACTTACCTAGTTAAATAAAAAAATATATATATCATAGTCGCTCCTCTTTTAACCCAGCTGCCAAACTAACACTGATTCAGATGACCCTCCTACCCAGGCTAGATTCTGGAGACTTAGTTTATAAA
This sequence comes from Oncorhynchus mykiss, assembly GCF_057628025.1. Classification (NCBI taxonomy): domain Eukaryota; kingdom Metazoa; phylum Chordata; class Actinopteri; order Salmoniformes; family Salmonidae; genus Oncorhynchus; species Oncorhynchus mykiss. The sequence goes on from NC_143024.1 coordinate 68,791,432, forward strand.
TCATGTTCAGATATTCTTACCATTCGGCCATCAGATTTGCCACCAATGCTCCTTATAGGACACATCACTGCACTCTATACTCCTCCTCTATACTCCTCTGTAAACTGGCCATCTCTGTATACCAGGCGCAAGACCCACTGGTTGATGCTTATTTATAAAATCCTCTTAGGTCCCGTATCTGAGGTACCTACTGCAGCCCTCATCCTCCACATACAGTACAACACACATTCTGTCAGTCACATTCTGTTAAAGGTCCCCAAAGCACACACAGCCCTGGGTCTCTCCTCTTTTCAGTTCGCTGCAGCTATCGACTGGAATGAGCTGCAAGAAACATTCAAATTGGACAGTTTTATCTCCATCTCTACATTTAAAGACTCAATCATGGACACTTACTGACACTTGTGGGTGCTTCCTGTGTTGTATTGTTGTCTCTACCTTCTTGCCCTTTGTGCTATTGTCTGTGCCTAACAATGTTTGTGCTGCTCCAATGTTGTGTTGCTACCGTGTTGTTGTCATGTTGTGTTGCTACCATGCTGTTTTGTCATGTGTTGCTCCCATGCTGTGTTGTTGTCTTAGATCTCTCTTTATGTAGTGTTGTGGCGTCTCTCTGGTCGTGACATTTGTAAAACTGTTTTAGGACAAAAGAAGCCTTTTGCCTCTTGGCAGGACGTGCTTATAAGAATTTGTTCTTAATTAACATGGCTAGTTAAATAAAGATTCAATAAAATAATTAGAAATAATTAGTAAGGGCTTTAGAAATGATTTATTTTACAATGTTATGTTACAATTTCAGTTATACGACAAGCTCTCTCTTCAGAGGGGGAGAGAGCGAGAGAGAGGAAGAGCAGGAGAGAGAGTGAGCGAGAGGGGGAGAGAGATAGAGAGAGAGAGAGAGAGAGAGAGAGAGAGAGAAAGAGAGAGAGAGAGAGAGAGAGGAAGAGCAGGAGAGAGAGAGAGAGAGGGGGAAAGTGATCAATTAAAAAAGTTAGAGAGAGAGAGCAGTGTGACCTTTTGAAATCCAACAGCGGAAGTTGAGCTGTTGTTCCACAGCGGCTGAGACAATGTAGGCAATGATCACAGTGTGTTGTTCTCATTTCATCTTCACATTTCCTGGCACATTTCCTGGTCATGCATCAAGACATCTGTAACGGGAAATTGTGTTGTGAGACCACAAAGCAATTAAAATAGGAAGCAAGATGTTTTTTTTCTAATTATATCACAATGAATGTAATTATTGTTGTGTGCTTTGCCAGCAGCAACATTGTTGTTGTTGTCTAGTGTATTGAAGCAGCATTGGGTTGATCAATAACTTTGCTAAAATGATGCCCTCCTCCCCTTGCTCGTTCTACTATAATGAACATTCTAAATGATGGAACCAGACTCAAACTAGCTCATTATGTATTTATACACTGTTTATTGAGTACATATGTAAATGTATAGTTACATTTACACATGCCAATTCATTGTTCCATTCTCACGTGTCATGCCTTGTAATTTCACTACTCCCCATGCATGTCCAATTTGTACTGCTGATTGGACCGTATGATAACAACCTGTCTATCCATTCACAAAGTGTGTTATTGGATGTTTCCTCTGATTAGCCTAATAGCAGCCTAATAAAAACATGTTCAGTATACAAATACACAGTAATGACAATGACAAAACCTCAGATTCAGATTCAGATTGCACTGTTTCAGGCTATAGTCTACGATGATGCCCTGGTGTTTCATTTCAGCTCCACATCCCTCCTTCCTCCCCCCTCTCTCCGACATGAACAGAGGCTCTGACAGCCCTGGTAGAAAGGTGATATTGGCTGCTGTATTCAGGTGTTAGTGGTCTGTGGTTAACCTCAAACCACAGCGCAGAGCATGTCAGCTAGCTACCTATCACAGGACTGTGTGTGTGTGTCACAGAGCGGGATGCCACAAACCTCATAGCCTGCCACCACTTTATGAGTGGAAAGCTGAGGGAACCAAGATCACGAGATCAGATAGAAGTGGCCTGAGGAAAACGCTCTTAAAGACTTACTTAGAAAAACACACGGCTGTAATTGCTGCCAAAGGTGATTCTAACACGTATTGACTCAGGTACTTGAATACTTATGTAAATTAGATATTTCTGTGTTTCATGTTCAATAAATTTGCTAACATTTCTAAAAACATGTTTTCACTTTGTCATTATGGGGTACTTTGTGTAGATAGGTGAGATTATTTAAATGGTTTTATCCATTTTGAATTCACGCTGCAACATCAAAATGTGGAATAAGTCAAGCGATATGAATACTTTCTGAAGGCACTGAAATTATTGGTTGAGATAAAAATAAAAAAAATCCATATATGTAATTATAAGTTCATTACAGGAAAGTATACATGTTTAAAAAGCAAGCATGTCTTTAAAAAGCTATTCCGGGGAGGTATATGGTAAGTACAGTGCATTCGGAAAGTATTCAGACCCCTTGACTTTTTCCACATTTTGTTACAACCTTATTTTAAAATTGATTTAAAAAAAACCCTCATCAATACACTGTAACGGTTTTCTTCCTGGGAAGGAGAGGACCAAAATGCAGCGTGGTTATGGTTTAACATCTTTAATAAAGATGATAACGTGAACAATATACATATATAAAACAAGAAACCGTGGAACAACCGAAACAGTCCTAACTGGTGCAAAACACAGAGACAAGAAACAATCACCCACGAAATACCCAAAGAATATGGCTGCCTAAATATGGTTCCCAATCAGAGACAATGATAAACACCTGCCTCTGATTGAGAACCACTCTAGGCAACCATAGACTTACCTAGAATACTACACTGAACACAACCCCATCAATCTACAAAACCATGTCACACCCTGGCCTAACCACAATAATAAAGAAAACACAGAATACTAAGGCCAGGGCGTGACATACACCCCATAATGACAACAGGAAAACAGGTTTTAGACATTTTTGCAAATGTATTAAAAGTAAAAAAAACAGATACCTTATTTACATAAGTATTCAGACCCTTTGCTATGAGACTACAAATTGAGCTCAGGTGCATCCTGTTTTCATCCTTTTTCTTTTACCCAAATTGGTAGTTGGAGTCTCATCGCTGCAACTCCCGTACGGACTCAGGAGAGGCGAAGGTTGAGAGCCATGCGTCCCCCGAAACACAACCCAGCCGCACTGCTTCTTGACACAATGCCCATCCAACCCGGAAGCCAGCTGCACCAATGTGTCGGAGGAAACACCTGTGACCTGGTCAGCATGCACTGCACCCGGTCTGCCACAGGAGTCGCTAGTGCACCATGAGACAAGGATATCCCTGCCGGCCAAGCCCTCCCTAGCCCAGACGACACTGGGCCAATTGTGCGCCGCCCCATGGGCCTCCCGGTCGCGGCCGGCTGTCACAGAGCCTGGACTCGAACCCAGAATCTCTGGTGGCACAGCAGCAGTGCCTTAGACCACTGCGCCACCCGGGAGGCCCTGTTGCCATCCTTGATGTTTCTACAACTTGATTGAAATCCACCTGTGGTAAATTCAATTGATTGGACATGATTTGGAAAGCACACACCTGTCTATACAAGGTCCCACAGTTGACAGTGCATGTCAGTTCAGAAACCAAGCCATGAGGTTGAAGGAATTGTCCGTAGATCTCCGAGACAGGATTGTGTCAAGGCACAGATCTGGGGAAGGGTACCAAAATATTTCTGCAGCATTGAAGGTCCCCAAGAACACAGTGGCCTCCATTATACTTAAATGGAAGATGTTTGGAACCACCAAGACTCTTCCTAGAGATGGCCGACCAGCCAAACTGAGCAATTGGGGGAGAAGGGCCTTGGTCAGGGAGGTGACCAAGAACCTGATGGTCACTCTGGCAGAGCTACAGAGTTCCTCTGTGGAGATGGGAGAACCTTCCAGAAGGACAACCATCTCTGCAGCACTCCAACAATCAGACCTTTATTGTAGAGTGGCCAGACGGAATCCACTTCAGTAAAAGGCTCATAACAGCCTGCTTGACGTTTGCCAAAAGGTACCTAAAGGACTCTCAGACCATGAGAAACAAGATTCTCTGGTCTGATGACACCAAGATTGACCTCTTTGGCGGAAACCTTGCACCATCCCTACGGTGAAACATTGTAGTGGCAGCATCATGCTGTGGGGATGTTTTTGCTTTGTCATTATGGGGTATTGTGTGTAGATTGATGAGGAAAAAATCAGTTTAATCCATTTTAGAATAAGGCTGTAACGTAACAAAATGTGAAAAAGTCAAGGGGTCTGAATACTTTCCAAATGCACTGTATATACTGGTGTGACTAACTACCCATTGTTCTGTCAGTCAATCTCTCAGCTGGCACAGTTCTGCAAGAGGCGTCTGAATTAGGCTGTTTGAATACCACAGTTCAAAGTTGGTCTGCAAATTCAAAGACATTTTACAGTTTTTTCCAACTGCTTACACACAAAATCTTTTCATGTCACACGATTTTTGAAACCTCTCACTCAAAGTGCAAAACTACACACCAAATATCCAAATCCATAAGCTATTTCTCAGCCTTTGAATCAGTTGTCAATTGCATAAAACACTTTTTTCAAAACACTACACAATTCTCTACCTAAAACACAAAAATCTTGCTTTCCTTTCCAAACACAACCAATCAAAATGCTACACTTATTTACCAGGTCTCACACACTCCTCACATGTGCAAACACTAATAGCTTAACTTATCACTAACCAATCACTGCTTTACTGTAGTATAGGCCTATAAATAGGTCAAAGGTCAGATGACCTGTTTTGAACAATGGATGCCAACAATGGACAGAGAGCAAGAGGAGTAGGAGGGAGAGGAAGAGGAAGAAGAGGACGAGGGCAAAGAAGAGAAGGAAGGAGAGCCATCTCTGATGAGATTAGGGCAACACTTGTTGATCATGTGATCAACTATGGTATGACCATGAGAGAGGCTGGAGAGAGCCCAACTTGAGTCGATTTACAGTGGCGTCCATAATTCTAACCTTCAGAAATGAGAACAGGTATGCAAATATCTAATGACTATTCTAGCATTACAGTGATGTACTGTAAAATACGTATGACTGCATAGTATTGCATAAACATTTGTAACTCTAAGCCATCCATTTACTGCACGGCATTGAATGAATGAGGTTGGTTATCATGCTGTACTACATTTTTTTATACATTGTTTACAGTTCCTATGCTGAACACATACTGTATTTGAATTCTGTACAGAGTGGAAAGGCAAAGACATCATGGTGGACGAGGACGCTTGTTTACAGATGTACAAGAGACTGCAATTATAAATATGGTTTTGGCCAACAATGCAATTAGGATTTGAGAGATAAGAGAGCATATCTTGAATAATGAGACCATATTTAACAACATCAATGCTGTAAGCCTGTCGACCATACAACGCATCCTCCAACGACACCGAGTGACGATGAAACAACTTTACAAGGTGCCATTTGAGAGAAACTCTGACAGAGTCAAGAATATGCGACATGACTTTGTAGAGGTATGTATGCAACACTACTTCCAGTACTTCAGACATACCATATTTACTCATCTGTATAGCCTTTTGTCTGTTACAGAGAGTATTGGAGCTGGATGCCCATGTAATTCGCCATGAATTTATGTGGATGAGGTTGGCTTCAACCTCACCAAAACCAGACGCCGCGGAAGAAATGTAATAGGACAGAGGGCAATTACCAATGTCCCTGGACAGCGTGGGGGTAATATAACTAACTATATGTGCTGCCATCACTCAAAACGGGGTCCTCCATCACAATGCCACACTGGGTCCGTACAACACCGGCCATATGCTCAGGAGCCTGCTAGATTTGTGATTTTATGGGACAATGTTCGTTTTCACCGGGCTGTTCTGGTCCAAAACTGGTTTGCCACCCATCCACAATTTGTAGTTTTGTACCTACCCCCATATTCACCTTTTCTAAATCCCATAGAGGAATTCTTCTCAGCCTGGCGCTGGAAAGTGTATGATCGCCAACCCTATGCCCGCATGCCGCTTCTCCAGGCAATGGAGGACGCATGTGGGGACATAGAGGTTGCCTCTGTCCAAGGTTGGATACGCCATGCTAGGAGATACTTCCCTCGATGTTTGGCAAGAGAAAACGTATCTTGTGATGTGGATGAAGTATTGTGGCCAGACCCAGGCCGGAGAAGAGACAAAGCTTAGCACTAGTGACTGCCCCCCCCCCCCCCCCCCCCAATTCCTGGACTGCCCCCCCGGGACCCCACACACACAATTGTGTTCTTTACTGCATTCTAAAGAACATACTTTTGGTTTACATATGTTTCTGGTTTTGTTGCATGCTACTGTATACAACTGTAATGTTTGGCCTAATAAATATGTTCTGTTTCTGCATTGCATTGGTGTTTACAGTGTACTTGTTACACCTCTCAGCAGATTACTTTCACTGTAGAACATTGCATTGGTGTTTACAGTGTACTTGTTACCCCGCTCAGCAGATTACTTTCACTGTAGAACATTGTATTGAAATGTAGATATAAGCCTATGAAAGACCAAAGAGCTTTAGATTTAGAACAACAGTGTTTACATGGTATATCCAAAAATGTACTATTATGAAAGCAGTGTTTGCCATTTGATATAAATGCTTCATTCTGACATGTGTTTATGTCATTTTGGATGCAGTGTTACATTTTGAAGGAGATGTGAGGCATTTTGCATTTTGTGTGTGCAGTTTTGGGAATTGTGTGTAGAGTTTTGAAAAACAAAGACAGTTTTAAAAAACGTGTGCAAGCAGTTGGAAAAAACTGTAACATCTGAAAATTAAACAGGAAATGTTCTCAAAGCCCTTTGAATACAGTGTGATATAAAATATGTTTGGTTTTGACTCTCCCTTTCCTCAGCACACATTGCATTGTTCTGCTGTAATCTGGTAGTAATCCTGATCAGAAGTGGCCTGTGTGTGTGTGTGTGTGTGTGTGTGACAACAGCTTTCCCCTCAGAACACTCAGAAGAGAGGGAGTGGGGATCTAAAAGAGGGGAATGAAAGGAAGCGATGGTACTCAGAGAGAGATAAATGGACAGTGAGAAAGAGAGGAAGAGAAGGGGGATGTCCTCAAGGGGCTCGATCCATCCCTCTGACACTCCAGAGCATCTAAGGAAAGTGGGAAGAGGAGGTGAAGGGGGATTGAGGAATAGGACCTTGAGTGGCAGGTGCAGCTACAGTCTAAAGATCCCCCTGGAATGGGGTGTGTGTGTGTGTGTGTGTGTGTGTGTGTGTGTGTGTGTGTGTGCAGTCACTGAGCTTCCAATTGGACTCTAAAACAAAGTAGCTCCTACAGATAACCAAGGCCTAATCAAGACATTAGAGACAGACCAATTCATGTGAAGGTAAACCAATTAATTGATGTCCCAGGCTAACACTGGCATACAGACCTGTTGCAGGCGTCCTGTTTCAAGGTGGTTTTAGAGTCTGGGGAAACTTGTTCAGAGGCGTACATCTTTCCCAGACTAGTTTCCCATCCTGGGCTCCCCTGATGGAGACTGACTAGACAGAGATACTACCGTCCTGTCCTGGGCTCTCCTGGTGGAGACTGACTAGACAGAGATACTACCGTCCTGTCCTGGGCTCTCCTGGTGGAGACTGACTAGACAGAGATACTACCGTCCTGTCCTGGGCTCTCCTGGTGGAGACTGACTAGATAGAGATACTACCATCCTGTCCTGGGCTCTCCTGGTGGAGACTGACTAGACAGAGATACTACCGTCCTGTCCTGGGCTCTCCTGGTGGAGACTGACTAGACAGAGATACTACCGTCCTGTCCTGGGCTCTCCTGGTGGAGACTGACTAGACAGAGAGATACTACCGTCCTGTCCTGGGCTCTCCTGGTGGAGACTGACTAGACAGAGAGATACTACCGTCCTGTCCTGGGCTCTCCTGGTGGAGACTGACTAGACAGAGAGATACTACCGTCCTGTCCTGGGCTCTCCTGGTGGAGACTGACTAGACAGACTACTTCTCAAAGTCATTAACTTTCTTCATCCTTTAGAACGTCCCGTTATCTCAGTAGAACTGGGAACTTTGACTGCTATTGTTTCATGGATGGTTATGCGACCGTCACCAACAACATGTATGGGTTTTCTAAAACGTTCATTTTGGAAGACAAAAGCTTTCCAGACAGGCCCCTTGGAGCCGTTGGGAGGGGGGACAGTTTTATTTTATTATAAGTTTTGTGTTCATTCCCTCGGGGTGTGGCGTGTTTGATCCCTGGGCAGCACAATAGCTCTGAGTGATTAATGCCTTCAGCCAAAATCCAATAAAGGGGATGTAGAGTGGGAAGAGGGTGGTACGGCATCTCTCTCTCTATCCCTCCATCCATCCCTCCCTCCATCTCCATCCATCCATCCTCTGCCACCAGGGTCTAAATCAGCCTGCCGTTTGTTCTGCTGTGATCAATGTGTTCTGACAAAGTGAGAAGCCAAATTGCGGCACTTTATTGAAATGCTTCCTCCCACCTCCTCCTACCTGGCTGCCTGCCCATGTCTCCTGTGGTTTCAAGCAGCCGCAGCACAGGGACCAGACGTGTGTGTGTGTGTGAATATGAGGTTGTGTTTGTGTGTCTATCTTTGGTTTCAGGAAGCCAAAGCTAGAGCACATATATGCACAGACATCAGAACCTGTCAGTCTGTCTGTCTGTGTGTATGTGCCAGGCTGATTCAGTGGCATGAGAATGCGGTCCTGTTAGTGCTTCTACAGACAATGAGAAGACGGACAAGTTAGCACCACATCAACTGAACTTAATTTGAATGCTCTAGGTTTTATATTGAATTCTGATGTAATAGTAATTCGGCTGTGTGTGTGTTTGCGTGTGTGTGTGTGTTTGCGTGTGTGTTTGCGTGTGTGTGTGTGTTTGCGTGTGTGTGTGTTTGCGTGTGTGTGTGTTTGCGTGTGTGTGCGCATGCGCATTTTAACACCAGCACCCTGTTTTTCTTTTAAATAGAGAGGGTGAAATAGGGTTGGAAATCTCTGGTGACCTGACCTCGCCTCCAGTTGAAAAAGTGCTGTGTATTTTACTACACTAATGAACTTTTTGGATGAATATGTGTGTGTTTGCCATTGTCTTGCAGTGCCAAGTGGCACGATTGATGATCAGGACAGAATCAAAAAAGACAGGCCTGAATGTCTTAGAGCCTGTGTCAATGAGACCATTACATGACCTCAGAGTTATTCATTATTCAGTCCTACCAGTGTCATCCTCCCCTTAGAGATACAACAGTATCTCCTTTCACTCAGTAACGATACCAGTCGGTCTCATCATGCAGTCGGCCTCACAAATGGTTCCATTGTGTATGGGTGGGGAAGCATATATACTGTATATATGTTTTGAGAAGATTCAAACCAGACCACTGTGTAGTTGACATTTTAGGACACCCTCATGCCTCAATGGACAATCAAGATATAAGGACTCAGTTCGTGATGTGCAATCAATTCATTGTACAGTATCAATTATCTGTCTTCCAATCATATCATACTCCTCAGCCCGTATGTGCTTGGTGTCTATTAAGCATGTTGTTTGTTCTGCTCCACTGGACCTGTGTGTGTGTGTGTGTGTGTGTGTGTGTGTGCACTCCAGTGGACCCTCTCTATAATGAGATCCATGCTTAGAGACCATTCATAATTGAATTGATAATGAGGCGTTAGGAGGAATGCTCTGGAAAAGAGGGGAGATGGAAATAAAACATATGCACGTGAGATTACATTGGCATTAAATATTTGTCTGCTATGGGCCCTTTTCAAAAGTAGTGCACTATAAAGGGAATATGGTGCCATTTGGGATGCACCCCTAATCTGACTGTTTAAACTGTTGACGATGACATGCCATGTTGACCTTCAGTGTCTGGAGTGGAGGCATCTATTTTTCTCATGCAACTACGGTACTGCCTACTTCTCTACTATACAGTACAGGATCCATCGTGTCCTTGAAGCTACATTTGATTCTCTGAATGGGGTGATGGCGAAATGCGTAGCTTCGCTTCATTTTATAGTGCTTTCCTGGGTAACTCAGAAGTTCAATCAGTTGTTCTAAGTTGAAAAACTATTACAAAAGGGACTGAATGCTGAGGTCCCCATGGAAGGCTTTTCCTCTTACTCTGAACTGCACTCCCGTACAAGCTTAGCCTCTGCAGGCTTAAAGAGATTCAGTGTGTGTGTTTGTGTGTGTGTCTGTTCCGTGTGTGTGTCTCCAAGTAGCTAAGACTTGATTGAATTCAGCCAGGCCTCTCCCAGGCAGGTCACTCATGATCTTGACAGAGGGTCTTTTCATTGCCCCCCTGTCTGCCTGTCTGTCTCTGTGTGTGTGTCTGCATGCGTGTGTGTGTGTGTGTGTGTGTGTGTGTGTGTGTGTGTGTGTGTGTGTGTGTGTGTGTGTGTGCGTGTGCGTGTGCGTGTGTGTGTGTGTGTGTGTACTAGTGGACAAGACAGGTTCTCTGATGGGGGGTGTTTCCATTGCCCCCCTGTCTGCCCTCCAGGCCGCCTTCTGCTGATGGGATCAGGACTGAGGCTCAGTACCATTAATAACAACCACAGCCTCCTGGACCCCTGGTCTATCGGGTCCCTGTCCACAGCCTCCTGGACCCCTGGTCTATCGGGTCCCTGTCCACAGCCTCCTGGACCCCTGGTCTATCGGGTCACAGTCCACAGCCTCCTGGACCCCTGGTCCATCGGGTCTCTGTTCACAGACACACACTGTATTGCCATCAATACCTCCGATTATTAGCCTCGCTGTAAGGAAATTATGTGTGTGTGTGTCTGTGCATGTGCGTTCCTGCGTGTGTGTGTGTATGTGTGCATCCATCCAGCTGTTTCTCTGTGCATTCATGAGTCTATTCAGGAGTGTGCAGAGTCTTGTTAATCATATCAAGAGTTCTCTTTTGATCTATGCAGCTGTCCTTTTGAAGTCTGTTGTAATCAATTTGCTCATCATTTAAAGTGTCTGGCGGCCCTTGTGTGTGTATGTGTTTTGTTTTGTTTTGTGTCCGCTCCAGTTAATGAGAACAGCACTCCTTCTGTTGTCCTTGAGATAGCAGCTAATTAGGCTGAGCCGTCTCTGCATCATTGGCTCATAATTCCCGCTTCACTCCCATAGAATGCCATGCAGCCCAGTAAAACGGTGTGATAATTCACTGCAATCTGCTGAAATGGTGGTGTATGGTGGATTGCATGGCTCCAAGGAGAGGCTCTGGAGGTTGGTCATGTGTACGTGAGCAAGACAGCCTGTCTGATAGGCTATGACTTTTTTGAAATCGACCAATTCCAAGGCTGTAAGCCGATTCAAAGTAACCCCAACCCACATCTGTTTGTATGAGTATCGCAGCCATCCTGTTGACATCACATGCTCCTGTTATCAGTTCTTTTCAGCTGTGGCATACAACCCTGGCACATCTGTCTCCCATTATGGTAAGGATGGTGACATTTCAACATTTGTCCTTCATTGGTCCATCCCTGCGAGAGAGAGAGAGAGCAAGAGAGAGAGAGAGAGCTGACTCGGCCCTCACAGAGGTTCTTTATGAGTTCTCGTCCCGGGCCTGTCTCAGCACTCACGCTCTAAATTCTACCGAGGTTTGTGGACAGGATGGCAGTGAGTTACGACTGCAAGGAAAACCTTCATCCAATGCGCACACACACACACTTGCAGACACACACACAATTATACACTGACTCATACTGACACAGAATCACACACACACCTATCTTTCAGAAAGAACATTGAGTCTAAAATAATCGAGAGAGAGAGAGAGAGAGAGAGAGAGAGAAAGCGATCTAGCAAGCAATCGAACAAAAGAGAGAAAGGTGTTGACCTCTCCAACCCTGTTAACAACCTGAGTTTTGTGGGATGGACAATCAGAGGTCGTCACCCCTGGTTACTTGTACTCTTTGTGTTTCCTAGGGAAGAAACTGACCACTGAGAGAGACCTAGATGGAAGCCTATTCAGAATAATTGATGACACAATTTATTTTGATACCATTCATATTTTTTTATAGAAGTAGAGTAGCACAGCCTATTTTCAAATGTTTTCTCAGAATGGGGTGAATTTTGGAAGTAATCAAACGCGATGGGGACAAGTCAAATGCAAGACAATGCTCTATACTACAGGCTTTGCATTGGAGCTTAGAGATTTGGAAACGGTATGTTGACTCATACTGTGAGAGGTTAATATGGAACACATCAAAGGATTGGCTCAGTGATTCTCAGTGGACTCAGTGGTTCTCAGTGGACTCAGTGATTCAAGGCAAGTTGTTGAGTTAAGGAGCGGGTCTTTTCCAATTCCAAGTTCCAACAAGGTATTTAATTTTTTTTTTAAATTAGAGTATCTAGCAGCAGTATCTCCTGTACAGCATAACTTCTTGTTTAACTATTTCATTTTGAAGGTTTTAACTGTTTGTTTAAAACACTACCTGCAAAACCTCCCAAACAAATCAAAACAAGCCCCAGGGTTAAAATTCTCTCAGTGACTGTGCACAATGAAGAGGTATCAGGTAAACTTGAGATATGCACTTGATGTGGCCCTGGTCAAAAGTAATGCACTATGTAGGGAATATGAGACTGTGAGACTGTCTGCCAACTAATGTCAATAATATATATTTTGAAGGACAGACACTGTGTGTTATTACAGATCAGACTGGGGTGGAGAGCTCTGTGGTTGTGTGTCTGGGTGTATGTGTCTGGGTGTATGCGTCTCTGCTTGTGTGTGGGGCACACTGACAGGCCCAAAGATTGGAAGATACCCTTTCCCTCCCCTTTCCCTCCCAGATACCCTTTCCCTCCTTCTGACCAACCATACATCACTCTAGACTAGGCACAGCATTACTATCTGGAGTCTGATGATACAAACGGTTCTCAAATTATCACTACATGACATGCCATATCAAATCCATTTAGCTGCTCACAGCGCAGTGTGATTGGAGGGCAGTGTGATTGGAGCGCAGTGTGATTGGAGCGCAGTGTGATTGGAGGACAGTGTGGTTGGAGGGCAGTGTGATTGGAGGGCAGTGTGATTGGAGGGCAGTGTGATTGGAGGACAGTGTGATTGGAGGGCAGTGTGATTGGAGGGCAGTGTGATTGGAGGGCAGTGTGATTGGAGGGCAGTGTTATTGGAGGGCAGTGTGATTAGAAGGCAGTGTGATTGGAGGACAGTGTGATTGGAGGGCAGTGTGATTGGAGGGCAGTGTGATTGGAGGGCAGTGTTATTGGAGGGCAGTGTGTTTAGAAGGCAGTGTGATTGGAGGACAGTGTGATTGGGGGGCAGTGTGATTGGAAGACAGTGTGATTAGAAGGCAGTGTGATTGGAGGACAGTGTGATTGGGGGGCAGTGTGATTGGGGGGCAGTGTGATTGGAGGACAGTGTGATTGGAGGACAGTGTGATTGGAGGGCAGTGTGATTAGAAGGCAGTGTGATTGGAGGACAGTTTTATTGGAGGGCAGTGTGATTAGAAGGCAGTGTGATTGGAGGACAGTGTGATTGGAGGGCAGTGTGAATGGAGGGCAGTGTTATTGGAGGGCAGTGTGATTAGAAGGCAGTGTGATTGGAGGACAGTGTGATTGGAGGGCAGTGTGATTGGAGGGCAGTGTGATTAGGGGGCAGTGTTATTGGACGTTAAGAACAGGTCAATGAGTGGCCCTCTCGCCTCAAGCCTTTGTATCCTAATCAAAATTGAATTTCTTCATTGTTGGAGCCTATTTTGACTCTTTGAACTGTGCTTCACGCACCATAATAAAACCCTGGATGTGCTGTAAAAAGTTGTTTTGATACAATATAAATCAGGCAACGTTAAGGGGTGCAATCTGCGATTACAATCAGGACTTTTCTTCTGGAGTCTGTGTTGGAGTCTGAGTGGTGCAATGCAAGTTGTTCTCACTCAAAGGCTGTGTCCCAAATGGCACCATATTCCCTATATAGTGCACTACTTTTTGACCAGGGCCCATAGGCAGAGGTCCCTGGTCAAAATTAGTGCACTATAAGAAATAGGGTTTCATTTGGGATGCAGACAGACTCTGAAGCAGTGCTAGAATACGTAACCACACCAGTCTGGGGAAACTGTAAGAGTGTAATAGGCTCTTCAACACTTGGATTTTCAGATTGGCAGCAAGGCCACTGGGTGCTTTCACTGATGTAGACAGACCGCAAGTGATGATTGCCCTCCCTGAGATTCTACTGGCTGCTGTGTATGAGTACTCACTTCCCAAAAAGACACAGCCCACAGACACACATTCTGTAGCACTACACAAAGACGAAGATATGCACTTTGTACTCTGTGGACTGTTTCCACTCTGGAGAATGAAAAGTGCAGACAGACACACAATCATATTATTTTGTTGTCTGGGGCTTTATGCCTGGATAGATCACAGTCAAATAAATGACATTCCATATTATTTGATTCAAGCCCGTCACGTCCTGTCAATGCCGTCACTCCCATATAATTAAAAATATAATGTTTATTCCTATGTTCAGTCCCAATGCTATTTTCTGTGTCCGAGACTCCGAGGTCAGATGTCATTCAAGCACATTCCTTGGGAAAGCCATTTCTTCTCTTTTAACGGACCTACTCAAGCGTGAGCACGGCGACTCAATAAGAGATTTCTACTACCCTCCCATCACCCTTTTACCAAAAAGGTCATTTTCTATCAGCCCTTCCTCATCTTGTCCCACATTCCTATGGTCTTCCCCAAGTGTGTAGCCTACATATTACCCCCCCCCCCCCCCCGCTCCCCTCCTCTTTGGCTCTTAACGGGCCTCATTGTCCCCCTCCCATCGCCCATTGCCCAGACCCCTATAGGCCATCTCAGAGCAGGCATTAAAAAGATTGGTGAGGTTCAGCTATTGAGTAGAATTAGACATGGTCAATGTAACTGCCGACGGGACCAAACCCCTTGGGGAGAAAGGGGGAGGAGGGAGGAGAGAGGGGGAGGCTGAATAGGGATGAGAATATGGTAGCAGTATGTTTGTTCGTGTGTGTGTAGGGGGAGTGTGGTGCCTCATGACTACTAGTTATTTATGAGTTTAGGTGGTAAAAGACAGTGTGAGTTGAACTTATAATTGGTGAATGTTTTCAGATGCTATAGTGTGGCAATAGTTAGTAGGCTGTAGATATGTCTTCTTACTTTCTTACTTTTCTTTCTATTTCTCTTGGTGCTATACAGTAGGTTGGTATGCTTTGCGCTCTTGCTGTGTGTGTTTGCTTACCTTAGTTATTTCCCTAAGGGAACAATAAACATGACAAGTGGGAAATTAAGCGTGCAGCATCTAATTTTATTTCCTAAAAAAAACATTTGATTATGTGGGTAATCAAATGGTTTTAATTGAGAAATGTGGGTATTATGTAGATTTATTTGAGAAATGTGGAAATTAAGTACACTACCGAAATGTCCTTGCCTTTGAAAGAAAAGCACATGAAAGAAAAGCAGATGCATTGGCCCCTTTTTTTCAATTCAATTTTCATACCCAAATCTAACTGCCTGTAGCTCAGGCCCTGAAGCAAGGATATGCATTTCCTTGGTACTATTTGAAAATAAAATAACATCAAATTGATCAGGAATACAGTGTAGACATTGTTAATGTTGTAAATGACTATTGTAGCTGGAGACGGCAGATTTTTTTATGGAATGTCTACATAGGCCCATTCTCAGCTACCATCACTCCTGTGTTCCAATGGCACGTCGTGTTAGCTAATCCAAGTTTATCATTTTAAAAGGCTAATTGATCATTAAAAACCCTTTTGCAATTACGTTAGCACAGCTGAAACTGTTGTTCTGATTAAAGAAGCAATAAAACTGGCCTTCTAGTTGAGTGTCTGGAGCATTTTTGGGTTCGATTACAGGCTCAAAATGGCCAGAAACAAAAACCTTTCTTCTGAAACTCGTCAGTCTATTTTTGTTCTGAGAAATGAAGGCTATTCGATGCGAGAAATTGCCAAGGAATTGAAGATCTTGTACAGAGCTGTGTACTACTCCCTTCACAGAACAGCGCAAACTGTCTCTAACCAGAATAGAAAGAGGAGTGGGAGGCCCCGGTGCACAACTGAGCAAGAGGACAAGTACATTAGAGTGTCTAGTTTGAGAAACAGACGCCTCACAAGTCCTCAACTGGCAGCTTCATTAAATAGTACCCACAAAACACCAGTCTCAATGTCAACTGTGACTCCGGTATGCTGGCCTTCTAGGCAGAGTTCCTCTGTCCAGTGTCTGTGTTCTTTTGCCCATCTAAATATTTTATTTTTATTGGCCAGTCTGAGATAAGGCTTTTTCTTTGAAACTCCAACTTTTCTTTGCAGCTTGTATTAGCTAACACAATGTGTCATTGGAACACAGGAGTGATGGTTGCTGATAATGGTCCTCAACTGGCAGCTTCATTAAATAGCACCCGCAAAACACCAGTCTCAACGTCAACAGTGAAGAGGCGACACCGGTATGCTTGCCTTCTAGGCAGAGTTGCAAAGAAAAAGCCATATCTCAGACTGGCCAATAACAAGAAAAGATTAAGATGGGCTAAAGAACACAGACGTAGGACAGAGGAACTCTGCCAAGAAGGCCAGCATTCCAGAGTCGCCTCTTCACCGTTGATGTTGAGACTGGTGTTTTGCGGGTACTATTTCATTAGTCTAAAGAAGGCCAGTTGTATTGCTTCTTTAATTAGAACAACAGTTTTCAGCTGTGCTAACATAATTGCTAAAAATGTTCTAATGATAATCAATCATTTTAAAATGATAAACTTGGATTAGCTAACACAATGTGCCATTGGAACACAGGAGTGATGGTAGCTGATAATGGGCCTCTGTACGCCTATGTCGATATTCCTAAAACATCTGTCATTTCCAGTTACAATAGTCATTTACAACATTAACAATGTCTACACTGTATTTCTGATCAATTTGATGTTATTTTAATGGACAAAAAAATAGCTTTTCTTTAAAAAATAAGGACATTTCTAAGTGACCCCAAACTTTTGAACGGTAGTGTAGGTTAAATTGAGAAACGTGATATTATGAAGGTTTAATTGAGAAACGTGATATTATGAAGGTTTAATTGAGAAACGTGATATTATGAAGGTTTAATTGAGAAACGTGATATGATGTAGGTTTAATTGAGAAACGTGATATTATGAAGGTTTAATTGAGAAACGTGATATTATGAAGGTTTAATTGAGAAACGTGATATTATGAAGGTTTAATTGAGAAACGTGATATGATGTAGGTTTAATTGAGAAACGTGATATTATGAAGGTTTAATTGAGAAACGTGATATTATGAAGGTTTAATTGAGAAACGTGATATTATGAAGGTTTAATTGAGAAACGTGATATTATGAAGGTTTAATTGAGAAACGTGATATTATGAAGGTTTAATTGAGAAACGTGATATTATGAAGGTTTAATTGAGAAACGTGATATTATGAAGGTTTAATTGAGAAACGTGATATTATGAAGGTTTAATTGAGAAACGTGATATTATGTAGGTTTAATTGAGAAACGTGATATTATGAAGGTTTAATTGAGAAACGTGATATTATGAAGGTTTAATTGAGAAACGTGATATTATGAAGGTTTAATTGAGAAACGTGATATTATGAAGGTTGAATTGAGAAATGTGATATTATGAAGGTTGAATTGAGAAACGTGATATTATGTAGGTTTAATTGAGAAACGTGATATTATGTAGGTTGAATTGAGAAATGTGATATTATGTAGGTTTAATTGAGAAACGTGGATATGATGTAGGTTTAATTGAGAAACGTGATATGATGTAGGTTGAATTGAGAAACGTGGATATTATGAAGGTTGAATTGAGAAACGTGATATTATGTAGGTTTAATTGAGAAACGTGATATTATGTAGGTTGAATTGAGAAATGTGATATTATGTAGGTTTAATTGAGAAACGTGGATATGATGTAGGTTTAATTGAGAAACGTGATATGATGTAGGTTGAATTGAGAAATGTGGATATGACGTAGGTTGAATTGAGAAACGTGATATGATGTAGGTTGAATTGAGAAACGTGATATGATGTAGGTTGAATTGAGAAACGTGATATGATGTAGGTTTAATTGAGAAACAAGTGCTGTATTTCTTCTGCCACAAATCAGATACCTGGGAGCATCTTCTGATCTGATGAGCTGGTGTTGGTATTCCACTGGTACTAAAGCTAATGTCGAGGTTAGCGTGTTTGTGTGAGCTTGTGGTTGTGTGTGCGTGTATGTTTTTGTGTGTGTGTGTGTGTGTGTGTGTACATGTGTGCGCAACAGAAGGCTTAGTGAGAACAGCACATGTTTCATACACTTACTGCTCATGGGGCCTCAATAATACTGTACATCCTGATATAAGATGCTTAACAATCACATCCACTCAGCATAGCTTAAGATCAAATGCATCAAAGAACCCATTGGAGTGGAACCAGTCCTCCATGGAGTCTTTCCCAAAGGAAATTACCAATTTAATTTCGATTAGTTTTTTTCTTGTTATTTTCTTGAAGCGTAAACATCAATAGCTACATCCGTTCATTCGCAGTGAAACACTTTATTTCTCTGATATGGGGTAGGTAGCCTACCTTGTTTTTTATGAACAGCACCAGTGATTGCATGCATCCCAAATGGCACCCTATTCCCTATTTTTCGTCAAAAGTAGTGCACTGCATAGGAAATAGGGTGCCATTTGGGACACAGACATTGTCTTCTCAATGGGCTGGAAGCAATTTAATCAGTGTCCTAATTGATTCAGATGAGATTTGGTTGAAGGACTTTCTATTGAGTTGTAATTAGAAGCAGTCCCCTGGGCAACAGGGTAGAGAGTAGACCCATCACCATCCGGATGAGGGAAGGTGCAGGCATGGGCGCTCAGGGCCCTAAATCATCCGTCTCCGGTATGGCGAAGCAGAATGGAGCCGGAGAGGAGAGCCAGTGATTCATCCTAAACCTTTATGGCTGGTAGGGAGAGAGAAACTGTCTGACACACCTGCAGGCCCAGCGGCCTTGTGGAATGGGATAAAAGCCCTCTGATATTATTAAAAGACAAGAGTGTTTTGAAGGAGTTTTTATGGCCGCTCATTCGTCCGCTCCGCCTCTCCCTTCCTGTCCGTTGCTTTTGTTTGAGTGAAAAGGCAACATTTTGAGTGAGGCTGTTGCGTTTAAAAGGTCTGAAAGACTGGGGGGGGGGGGTGCACCGCACCCCAAAGATGCACCCCACCCCACCCCAACCCCCACACAGCAGAGAAAGAGAATATGAACAAGGTAAAGAAGACAAGCTATAAAGTGTCTCTACTCATAGGCTATTATTCTGTCTCCAGGGCCCTTTGCCTGCTATTGCACCATCCAAGCTACGCAACTATTTACATTTCATGGCATTAATCAGACTTTACTCTCTCTCACCTTGCTTTTAGATACGCAGTATGTGGGTATCACTTAGTGGGTAGGGAAAACATATTTAGCATTTTGGTCTAGAAGATGTACCTCCCTCACTTTTGATGCTTTTCCTATGAGGGTATTTTCATGGCCTACATTACATCATCAATCTCTGAGCTGCTCTTTCTCTCTTCAGAACGTTTTCTCTGATGTGTCTTGACACACGCTGTGGGCTCAGTGCAAACACTCTACTCTACCTGGCCCCATCTACTTCAGACCTTGTTCAATATATTCACTGTTACCATAGCTACAGGATGGCATCCAATGTCAGTGAGTGAGCTGAGAGACAATATGAAATCAGAGCTATCTCAATGACTGAACCTCCCACCTCCTGTGTGTGTGTGTGTGTGTGTGTGTGTGTGTGTGTGTGTGTGTGTGTGTGTGTGTGTGTGTGTGTGTGTGTGTGTGTGTGTGTGTGTGTGTGTGTGCGCGCGCGTGTGTGTGCATATGTGTGTGCATATGTGTGTGTGTGTGCATATGTGTGTATCTCAGGGACTGTACCTCCTGCTTCCAACAGTAGTCACTCTGCTCGATTGTCAGAGGGCTATTGACAGGGGACGTGTCTGGGCATTCATTAGTCAAAACCCCTGGAATTTCCCCTCTAAGCCATGAGCACACTGTCCACAGTCCATGGATAATTTACTGACTGACTCCTTCTCCCAGCCAGGCAGTCTGTTATGCGTTTGTGTTTGTGTGTGTGTGTGTGTGTGTGTGTGTGTGTGTGTGTGTGTGTGTGTGTGTGTGTGTGTGTGTGTGTGTGTGTGTGTGTGTGTGTGTGTGTGTGTCAAAGACAAGTGTAGCTGTGGGTTGGATTCACAAGTGGGATGTAAAAGTGTTGGATAGACAGCTGACAGAACTGACAGAAGTACCTGTGTCACAGAGAATCGACCGCCTTGGTTTCAACTTGGCAAGTAGTGTTCAAGCAGGAGAACAACAGAGAGGGTCTGTCCTACACTCTTAGACCAAAGATGTTATCTAGAACCTAAAAGTTTTTTGGGGCTGTCCCCATAAGATAACCCTTTGAAGAACAATGTTTGGTTCCAGGCAGAACCTATTTGGTTCCAGGTATAATTGTTTTTTCACAGAGGGTTCTACATGGAACCCAAAAGGGTTTGTCTCCCTATGGGGACAGCCGAAGAACCCTTCTGGAACCTTTTTTTCTTAGTGTAGTGGGCCTCTTTGATTGTCCTTGCTAAAGGAGCAGTGGTGGACACACTCACCCAGGCACACACACGCTTGGTGCCAGGTCTGCCTGCTTGCTGTGACTCAGAGGGGACTGTGACCAGCTGTTCAAGGCTTTAATTCTCCAGTTTTGTGAGTTAGACATGTGTGCATACTTGTGTGTGATTTGATGATGTGTGTATGTAGACTGATGAAACCACATCTGTCCACCCAAAGTGCCAGTGGAGCCTAGTCTACCCACTCACACCTCCACCTGCTGTTAGCGTTTACCCATGGGTCTAGTTGACTGTGTCTGTGCCAAGACCAGCACTGCTCTATGGGTGGTAGACCTGCTGCTGGCCCTCCTGGTCTTCTCTCTCTACACCAGCCAAGCACTATTTTAATTAACACCAGTTCTATTTTAGTGTAGGGACTACCTTTAAGTTTGAATATACTTTACATAGCAGTGTATCTAACAGTAGTGTTTTCCTTTCACGCAGATTCACTGCATACTTTTCACTGCAAATGATGTTCTAGCTAGGGTTGACATGAGGAATATTGCACCAAGTAACCCATCCCTTCTTGAAACTGTTTTCCGTGAAAACGCACGGAATGCTGTATGCTTAGGGCTTTTCGATGTATGTCTAGTGGCACTTCTGTGTTCCTTGGCATCTACCCTGAGCCTGTTGTGTTGACTGTTACTGTATTGTAATGACAAACACCCGAGCAGCTCATGTGCATTTGCCTAATTAGTTACCAGCTGTAGTGAGAGGGAGTGGGTTAATGGATTGTGGGCAATAAGGTTGATTTTAAACTCAACCAACCTAGTAATGTGTTATTGATCGGTCCATTTAAAGGAATACTATTACAAGGAGACCTAACCCTGTGAATGTGAGAGCAGGAAGTAAGTTATTAACCTACTTTACTGGTATTACGTGCCACAATGGTAACATTGTAAGAAGGCTCAAGGGTGGGTGATGATGGACTACAGGTTTCAGCCAAGCTGTATTCCCTTGTATATTATGTCTGCAGGAAATTACATTTACTACGAAGGAGGAAGTGGAGAATTGTGTGGTACTGTTCAAGGCTGCTTAACACGGTTTATTCTGGAGTGGTTGAACTGATATGCACTGAGAAAAAAATATCTTGATTCGACGTACAATAATGTTGTTGAGCAAACTCACAACAAAATGTTTATGTCTGAAAATGTTGTTCAGCAAATTCACAATCCTATTGTAGCGGGTTACCTTACAATTGTACGTTGAATCGACTTTTTAGTTTCTTTACTGTGTGGCTGAAGGAAAAGACTATGTGCTTAAACCGACCTGGAGCCAGCGAAGTGCAGCCAAATGTAAAGTTTACATGAAGGCAAAAAGGCGCAACTATCACTCTTCAAGTTAAAACGTTCGGCCAGATGGTCAAACCATGAATGCTTTTATCTTAAATAAATGACATTTTAAGAATGAGAGCTCATGTGAACTGAGATTGCAGCAATACCTAGGCAATTTAAGTACTGTGAGAGGTGTTGGGATGAAATGATGACTAAGATATTTCAGCTTTATCTACTCAAAACAATTAGTTTAAAACATTGTTTTCAGTAGAGGGATCTCTCTAGAGAATAGCTGAAGAGAGTGTTTTTCTTGTGTTAAGCTCATTTCTATGAGCCATAGATTTGAAGCTCACAGTGTTCTGGTACATTAACTCATGGTAACTTGCACCCCATTGAACAATCCACTACCCTTTCATTCAATTTTCTGATTTTAATCAGCCGTTAAATTAACTTCTGAGGTTTAATTGCGTATTTTGAACGATTATGGTGAGGTCAGGGGTTAGGTACTTCACAGACATGGCTCCTCAGTGTTTAGGTGTCTCTGTTTGCAATTTTCTCTCCTCACTCTCTCACCTGTCTCTTTGTTTTTCACCTTGTTTCATATTCATATACACCACCGTTCAAAAGTTTGGGGTCACTTAGAAATGTCCTTGTTTTTGAAAGAAAAGCACATTTTTTGTCCATTAAAATAACGTCAAATTGATCAGAAAGTGTAGACACTGTTAATGTTGTAAATGACTATTGTAGTTGGAAACGGCAGATTTTTTAGGAATATCAACATAGGCGTACAGAGGCCCATTATCAGCAACCATCACTCCTGTGTTCCAATGACACGTTGTGTTAGCTAATACAAGCTGCAAAGAAAAGTTGGAGTTTCAAAGAAAAAGCCTTATCTCAGACTGGCCAATAAAAATAAAATATTTAGATGGGCAAAAGAACACAGACACTGGACAGAGGAACTCTGCCTAGAAGGCCAGCATACCGGAGTCACAGTTGACATTGAGACTGGTGTTTTGTGGGTACTATTTAATGAAGCTGCCAGTTGAGGACAAACTAGACACTCTAATGTACTTGTCCTCTTGCTCAGTTGTGCACCGGGGCCTCCCACTCCTCTTTCTATTCTGGTTAGAGCCAGTTTGCGCTGTTCTGTGAAGGGAGTAGTACACAGCGTTGTACGAGATCTTCAGTTCCTTGGCAATTTATCACATGGAAAAGCCTTGATTACTCAGAACAAGAGTAGACTGACGAGTTTCAGAAGAAACACCAGTCTCCGGGATTGTACTTATGTGTCAGGAACCAGAGGTGTTATCATGCAACCACAGACTCTTTGCAACACATCTTCTTTTTCAAACTATCTCTCTTTCTTCCCTTCTTTTCTCACAGTTGTATCCCAGAGGCCCACCTTGGCAGTTAGAGGAAAGGCTCCGCCCCCATCACCATGACAGCAGCGTTGCCACGGAACGCTGCCCCCCTGTCTGTGCCTGGCCTGTTGCTCCTCCCCCTGCTTCTGCTGCCCCTCCCCATCGCACTGTCCCAGAAACCCATGCTGCCTTCCCCACCCGCCCCCACGCCCGCCCCCCAGTACCTATCCCGGCCGGAGTGTACCCAGAGAGAACACCCTGTGGTCACCTTCCAAGGTAAGTCTTAATATACTGTACACTGTACACACCCTCCTGATTGGACAGGGCCATTCACGAGGCCCTTCCTCTAACGAATGTATGCAAACTTGATTATTTACAGTAGACTTAAACCCATTTTATTACTCGACATAACATTGGTCTTAGATACCCCATTTATAACACTCTCAATCCTTTCACCTCTATAATGCATAGTTTCATGACCTGAAGGCTCTTCTTGAACCAGTTTGGATGAAATTGTTTGACCTAAGAATGTTTTGCCAAAGGGATCCGTGTGAAACTGTACACTCATTATGATTAAATCAGTGAAGAGAATGACTGAACAGACTACAAGCCTAACAGGTTACAGGGAGGAGCAGCCCTTGGTACAGACAAGCGCTATAGCCATCTCTCATATCACGCTATACAGCAGGGGTCTCCAACCTTTTCTGGCAGGAGAGCTACTTAAAAAAGATTAAACATATCGCGAGCGACGTTTTTTTTTATTGCTTTCAAATAGGCACATTATTCTCTTCTCCTCTACCCTGAAACTCTTCACCGGGTCCTTGGTGTACAAGAGATGTGTTTTACGTCAATATACTGTACCTAGTAAGATAGTGGTTAATAAACAATATTTTGGCATGACAGCCCCATAGAATTATCTTTTCTATTTTCCCAAATTCTGTTTGTTTTTTCCTGGTTTGGGATTTTTTTCAGTTTTTTACTCTTAATATTAAAATGATTCATAAAGACACAACGGATGTGGATGTTCAGAGTCGATGTCAATGCTTAAATCACATCAGAAGACCGTTTTTGAGGCCTGGAAAAAAAAACTAAGCAATTCAGATTATTGTTGGTGTACTTCCCCTTTAATTGCACATTTAGCAAGAGAGGAAATGTGTCAATCTAGCGATGTTTCTGCTGTTAGGCCTACTGCTGCAGCACATGTCATGACAGTTTGCAAAACAATGGCAACACAATTGATCCAAATAATCATGATATAGTTCTGTCAGGTAAGCCGATTTTGTATTTAACAGTTAACATTTAATTGCGAAGGTTAAGTGGGGAAAGTATTTCTGTCTACCCACAAGACGGCTATCATTAGCATCGACAACAGACGACGGCAATATTGCTGGAAATTAATTGCCTGTTTAAACCAATAGTAGGTAGCCAGGGGTGGGATAATGTCAATGTGGCTTTGATTGGATAGTAGCCAGGCGCCTTATGTTTACGACAGTTTTCAATGGAATACATGAAAAAATGCACATACTTTCGGGAATTGATTGGCGAGCTACTCATAAGTGGGCTGCGAGCTACTGATAGTTTGTGATCCACCTGTTGGAGAACCCTGCTATACAGAGAGAAACAGAGATGCTTTATGTTGGTGCCAGCACCGTTTGACAAACATACCAGTAGACAAGGAGATAAACACTTTTCATTTCAATCTTTCTGGCTGCCAGCTTCAATAATTCCACATGTTGGTTGGTTTACACACACTCAAATGCACATACACACATAACAGAGACAGAGAGAACATTGTGTACAGGGATACCCCTTTATCTTCTCTGTTCATCTATGCAGCGGGTTAAGAAACAAGGTGTTCTCCATAGTGAGAACTAGACATGCAGAGTGAAGGAGGGAGGATAACACTCAAATGGCTGTTTATTTCAGGAGAAGGTGTTTTTGTTAACCTTTCCAAGGGCCATGAATAGATAGATTGGTCAAATAAATTCCGTTCAGTGTGTGGAAAGACGGAAATAAATAGTGAAGTGAGAGCTAGAGGTTTTACTTATTATTGGAAATATGCCCAAACCTCTCTAAAATCGATGGGTCATATGAACGTTTCCTGGGGCCCCTATAGCCTGCTTTTTATTGCAGTGCAGCATTATCACCTGAAATGGTCTTCTTTCAGGGGCCAGTTTATTAAAGTGATCATGAGGTTGACTGGGGTCCAGGTGGAGGGCTGGAAGCCAAGGAGGACTATTTTTTTTTCAAATTATTCCATTTTCCATTTACAGGTTCAGATTTGAATGAATCAGTAGAAAAGAGCAGGGGATATCGTTAAGACTATTCAATGTCACCGTTTCAGCACAAGGCCATTCTCAAGACCTATTCAGTATCTCTAATGGTAAGTTACCTGGATCAAAAATATCCTTTCACTCAGCTCCATTCATACCTACCTACCTTTAGTGTGCTTACAGCTACCAGATAATCCTTAGACTGATGTCAGTGCTGCCTACTGCACATCAAAGGCATACTTCACCCACTTTAGGATGACTCTCACAGATGGAGAGCAGACGGCCCATTTGCTTTGCATAGGTGGCAGCATAACCCTTTATGTGGGGGGAGCAGCTATAGAAATGCCGGAACAATGAAGGTGTCAGGCTAAACCTGAGATTAGTCCCAGTGATTGATGAACGTTTTATCGCAGGGTGGTGGAGCGGTCACTGAGCCAAGTCACCTTGTGGAGGGGTGGGGTGGGTTGCACACGGGATGGGTGCCCTTTTAATCTGGCTGGGGTGATGTGTGTGTGTGTGTGTGTGTCTGAGCAGGGAGAAGGGATCAGGATCAGGGGCATCTTCTTGGCCTTTCTAGCCTCTGAAGCTGGTGCACTTCACTGGAGCATGGTGTTCCATCCTCATTTAGGGGCCCCTTCCCCATCCTCTTAAAATGTTTCTGGTGGCAGTGTGTTAACCGCCATACCGTGGAGGCCCCTCTTCTTTGAAAAGGCTTAAACACCAAAACGGATCTCATGCCGAAAAAAGTCCCCTGACTGGCAGTGAGGCCCCTGACTGTATAACTTAGAGTAAAGGTAACAGTCACCGTGCACTATTGCTGTTGAAGGACTGGACAGGTCACTAAGTTTGTCCCAGTTGTTGTTGACAAACGCGATTGTGATCATTATCATACTCAAGGTGTTGGAGAGAGAAACTGTAAAAGGCTCTCTGTCATTATCATCCTCTTTGTCACCTCTGTCCCAGTGGCCAGTATCACATCTCACATCTATCCATCAAATGAGGCCAGTAGGAGAGATAATCTAGCACGGTAAGAGGTGGTGCCAGAGTATCACCTCAGAATCATCTCCTCTCACATTCCATCCAGAGATCTGAGGCACTGAACCTCCATTCCTCCACCCTGGAGATGCCAAGTAGCCTAATCTCTCCTCTGAGCCTCCCAGTGATAGCCTGGTCCCAGATCAGATTGTGCTGTCTTGCTAACTTCTATTGTCATTGTCATTCCACGACCATAGGAGTTGGCTATACAGCACAAACAGATCGTAGGTTATTGCTTTCATCATTAATCTTGTTCTGGAGGCAGCTCTGCAGAGTGGTCACTAGCTGGCACAGCCACAAAGTCATAATTTCTGATTTTAAACAAAACCATAACCGTAGCCAACTGTTTTCACTAATTCCTAACCCTAACCTTAAATGAAAAAGCAAATGTTTGTTTTCAGGAATTTTTACAATGTAGCCAATTATGACTTTACAGCTGGCACAACTAGTGGAAATAGCACAGTTCTGCCTCCAGGACAAGACTCATCCCAACACACGTTGTCAACCTGCAAAGAGATCTGGGAATAGGCTGTCCTGTTGAGGCCCTGACCATCCTAGTGTCTGGTCAAAAGTATTGCACTAAATAGGGAATAGTTTGCCATTTCAGATACAGACCTAGTTTGTCTGAACACGCAGTACACCATCCTCAAACTCAGAAAGGATTGAATCAGCCCACTAGTACAGCTTTACCCTGTCATCCATCCTGACCATTCCACCACCCACAGAGAAAATAGCACCTATAAAAAGGAGGTAACCATGATAATGCCAGGCACCTAGATGCATTCTACTGCTATGGGTCCATACCAGAGAGCAGTTGACTTGAACAGTGAACCCCACCAAGAATGCTGTACAATTCAGAGCAACTTGGCCATTGATTTGGAGGTGGGGGGAGGGGGGCAGAGTTGTCTGTATTTTCAGCCTGCTGTCATGATGATTCCACTGGGGTTGTGTGTGAATAGGGAAGAGGAAGAAGAGGCATTTTAGTTGAAAATTGCACATTTTCCTCTCAGAATTGTCGCTCTTAAAGCCGGTTCACCTGCTTCGTGAACTCAGTGACACAAGTTGCAGAGCCATCTTCTTCTCGTCTCTTTCCTCTCCTCTTTTCTCCCTCGCCTCCATCTCTGCCTACCTCCTCTTCTCTCCTCTTTCCCTTCCTCTCCTTCACTCCTCTTTCCCCTCCTCTCCTCATCTCTCAACCCGAAGCTGCTGTAATAGGCAGTGGATTGTTTAGTCTTCTCCGGCAGGATTGTCTCGCTATCTGTTCTTGTCTGGATAATGACGCTGTCGTTTAAGCCGTGTCACTGTCCGAAGGGCCTCTTGAGATCTTGAGAAAGAGAGAGAGTGAAAGAGTGCAAGAGGAAGAGAGAGATGGTAAAAATTCTCTGTGCTGTGATAACGGATAGAAAAGGGAGGTGTGAAAGTTTGAGCCCCCAGTGTGTGATTTGACTGGTCCTGTGATGGATCCATCAGTCATTGTGTTGAATGGTCCTCCAACACTTCAGTTCTCCTCAGACTGTTGTTAGCAGGCTGCTAGTGGGGATGCTGCTGGGGCTTCATGGTCACTTCTGATTGGCTATCTCACTCAGAGCCTGGGGAAGGAGGAAAATAATGGATGGAGGGAAAGAGTTGGACTTTATTGGCACTTCAGTTGAGTTAAAGGGAGCGGTATTCTCTCTCTCTCTCTCTTTCTCTCTCGTTGTCTCTCTTTGTCGCAGAAAATGAGTCATAGTGGTACCTGCTCTGTGAGCCTCACTCTTGTCCTCAAACACACACCCTCTCCCACCTTTCCAAAGAAACAGGTGTAATGCTCCTCACCAGACCCCTTTGCCAAATTTCTAGCTGTCCTGGATGTTTTCGGAAAAGACACCTCCTTTAAAATTTCTGCCTGGCTGGCTGCTTGACATGCCGATTACCCCCTGGTTCTGAGTGTGTCCATCCATACCCCAGCGTAGTGTATGTGTGTCCAGCCCAGCCTCGCCCCAGCCCTCTCTGGAGTGGCCCCGGCCTCCATTATCACTGCTCACTCTGGAGGAGGGATGTGCTTCACTGAGGCATAGTAGCATTCACACACGGGAGAGAGAGGAGAATGGAAGATCATCTGGCAGGAAGCATCTGAATACTTCAGGCTGTGACACACCCACTTGGCCTTTTACCTGAGTTGGGCACGGTCCATGCTGTCTATTAGCATTGTTTGTCTGGGACATTTGGATCATTGTTATTTCATGCAACAGATGCTGTGGCTTTCCTGATACACCACTGTTCATTGAATCTGCCAAAAAGGATGCTTTCTCAGTCCTACCATGTTAGTAGTACTTAGTATGTGCTGAAAATGTCCATTCACTCAATGATACAGTGGGGCAAAAAAGTATTTAGTCAGCCACCAATTGTGCAAGTTCTCCCACTTAAAAAGATGAGAGGCCTGTAATTTTCATCATAGGTACACTTCAACTATGACAGACAAAATGAGAAAAAAAATCCAGAAAATCAGATTTTTAATTAATTAATTAGCAAATTATGGTGGAAACAAGTATTTGGTCACCTACAAACAAGCAAGATTTCTGGCTCTCACAGACCTGTAACTTCTTCTTTAAGAGGCTCCTCTGTCCTCCACTCGTTACCTGTATTAATGGCACCTGTTTGAACATTTGTAGGATTTTTAATGAATTTATTTGCAAATTATGGTGGAAAATAAGTATTTGGTCAATAACAAAAGTTTATCTCAATACTTTGTTATATACCCTTTGTTGGCAATGACAGAGGTCAAACGTTTTCTGTAAGTCTTCACAAGGTTTTCACACACTGCTGCTGGTATTTTGGCCCATTCCTACATGCAGATCTCCTCTAGAGCAGTGATGTTTTGGGGCTGTTGCTGGGCAACACGGACTTTCAACTCCCTCCAAAGATTTTCTATGGGGTTGAGATCTGGAGACTGGCTAGGCCACTCCAGGACCTTGAAATGCTTCTTAAGAAGCCACTCCTTCGTTGCCCGGGCGGTGTGTTTGGGATCATTGTCATGCTGAAAGACCCAGCCACGTTTCATCTTCAATGCACTTGCTGAATCTCACGATACATGGCCCCATTCATTCTTTCCTTTACACGGATCAGTCGTCCTGGTCCCTTTGCAGAAAAACAGCCCCAAAGCATGATGTTTCCACCCCCATGCTTCACAGTAGGTATGGTGTTCTTTGGATGCAACTCAGCATTCTTTGTCCTCCAATCACCACGAGTTGAGTTTTTACCAAACAGTTCTATTTTGGTTTCATCTGACCCTATGACATTCTCCCAATCTTCTTCTGGATCATTCAAATGCTCTCTAGCAAACTTCAGACGGGCCTGGACATGTACTGGCTTAAGCAGGGGGACACGTCTGGCACTGCAGGATTTGAGTCCCTGGCGGCGTAGTGTGTTACTGATGGTAGGCTTTGTTACTTTGGTCCCAGCTCTCTGCAGGTCATTCACTAGGTCCCCCCCGTATGGTTCTGGGATTTTTGCTCACCGTTCTTGTGATCATTTTGACCCCACGGGGTGAGATCTTGCGTGGAGCACCAGATCGAGGGAGATTATCAGTGGTCTTGTATGTCTTCCATTTCCTAATAATTGCTCCCACAGTTGATTTCTTCAAACCAAGCTGCTTACCTATTGCAGATTCAGTCTTCCCAGCCCGGTGCAGGTCTACAATTTTGTTTCTGGTGTCCTTTGACAGCTCTTTGGTCTTGGCCATAGTGGAGTTTGGAGTGTGACTGTTTGAGGTTGTGGACAGGTGTCTTTTATAGAGGACAGAGGAGCCTCTTAAAGAAGAAGTTACAGGTCTGTGAGAGCCAGAAATCTTGCTTGTTTGTAGGTGACCAAATACTTATTTTCCACCATAATTTGCAAATAAATTCATAAAAAATCCTACAATGTGATTTTCTGGATTTCTTTTCTCATTTTGTCTGTCATAGTTGAAGTGTACCTATGATGAAAGTTACAGACCTCTCTCATCTTTTTAAGTGGGAGAACTTGCACAATTGGTGGCTGACTAAATACTTTTTGCCCCACTGTATATACATAATCTGTGAAATACAGTAGAATTAGCATAAACAACACCTTGCTATCTAACAGTTATATTGTCTGCAGGGTAACTATTTCACTTGTTTGCATCTGTAATGACAGACAGGTGCCTTCAACACAATGTGTCATTCATACCTCATTAACTAGTTAGCCCCTGAGGTGAGCAATCAACACCATGCTCAATTCACGTACGAATGAGAAAAAGCATTTCTCACATTTGTTTTCTATTTCTGATGGAAATGTAATGTAATTAAAGTTCTGCCCCCAGAAGCCAAACTGTAACATAAGGCTCCAAAAAACATTTACTGCAAATAAATAGTTTTGGTTTCCAAGGTTATCGGACCGACCCCAAGGTCAACTGCCAGTGGTTTGTTATGGTTTGGGATTTGAAAGTCAACAAAAGGCATTAACATACTGACGATAGAGGCCTACGCAGAACTGAGAGAAAACATAATCTCTCTCATTCTAATTAAACTGGTGATTTGAATACTGAAATAAAGAGTTGTCTATAATCTCCCATTAGATATTAATTCAAAAGCTTTGCACTCTGTTTTGCAATGGGGCCCTACCAGGCCCTGTCTTTCTGAAGGATATCTGGGGTCACACTCACACAACAGCCATCGCAGAGTAGACCTCCTAGACTAGATAGGACTGATCATCAGGATCAACAAATTGCATGACTCTTAAACTCTGTTTCCATCAAAACCCTGATGCCCAGCAAATCTGATATTAGCCAATTCAACAAGCTACCCAAAACACTACTGGATTAGGTAAAGGAAGATTGTGGTGGCAGAATGATGATGTCTGTCTATCGGGCTGTCCATTCATGTTGTTTTAGTGTATAAACTACAGGGATTCCATCAGATTGCATGAGATGAACGGATCTGGAATACGCTCGAGAGAGAGTTTGAGTTTCCTTTCCCTCAACTGTCTGTCTAATTCTGCAATTACTGAGAACAAATTTGGTGGGCTTTCCAAGCTGCCTTTGTGGCTGCCAAGCCCTCTTGTGTATACCTAGTATATTTGCGGCGAGACAGAGACACTACTTCTTATTCAATAGAGGCTGTCTTTCTGTTTAAAATAAAGCAGTGAGTCTTTTTTAATTCTGTCAATGTGGGTATATAAAGGTTAGGATTCATGTCCCCTCGAGTGTCTAAGGCAGTGTCCACTCCCGCCAGCTCTGGTGGCTAATGCATTAATCTGTCACTCCACAGAACAGTGAAAAAAATGTAATAATCGTCCATCAACTGCAGATCCAGGCCAGGGGCGTCTATTGGGGTGGAGGGCTTTCATATTTATCTCTCTTAATTGTTCTCTCTGTCTGTGTGTGTGTGTGTGATGGATTGCCCGACAGACTATGAGGTGAAGGGAGCTGGCCACCCATGTAAGACCATTTGTTAGCATGGAGATGAATGTCTGTCAAGATAGATAGGCTTTTACTGTCAGAAAGCCTTTTAACAAAGTAAACAAGCCAAGCTGTCAAGTGAATCCAATTCAGCTGGCCACTTTGCAGGCTTATAAAAAGCTCTTGCATGTACCAGAACATTTATCTCTGTGTGACGTTATTACAATTCAATCAAAGAGAGAATGTAACCTGTAAACATATTTGGAACAAGATCGAGATCGGGTTCTATACCTGTCAACAGAGCAAATTCTTGGCTGATTTATTAAACATTACTCACTTGTTGGACACAGATCCAACATGATTGCATTAGACATGGTGTCCTTTCTATGTGTGTGTTTGTTGGCTGCTGTGTGTGTGGTGTGTGTGTGTGTGTGTATGGGATGACCCAGAGGTTATCAACACCCTCCTACACCCGGAGAACTCACTCTGCTGTCAACACTACTCCCACTCACACTGTCTCTCCTGGCACGCCTGCGCACACACACGCATACACACACACACACACACATGCATACAGTATACTACACTCCCACTCCCCATATCTCTCCTCGCACACTTGGCACGGCACACCACACTCCCCCAGACAGCCATCGTATGCTGGATACACGTGCTAGTTAGTTAGAGGCCCCTGGGTAACCATGTCACTTAACCACACTCTGACATGGTTGTTGCAAAGTGTGACTGTTTTGACAGTGTTTATGGAACGTGGTGTGTGGAGGTTGTTAAAGCTAATGCAACCCCTTCTGCTCTGTTCTGATCTGACAACCATCTTGGGAGTTGATTGTACAAGATGATGTGCAGTACAGCACAAACACTCCATTGCTCTCTGCACAGTCCACCCCCACCTCTATAACGATGTTTAATTTTCAACACAGATTAGGTGTTTGGATAAGCCTGTGAGAGATATGTCCCCTCTTCTCTCCTTCCCCTCCCTCTCTCTCCCCCTTCGCTCCAGGCTTCATCCATAGCCATTAATCACACAGTTTGACATGTAGATGTTTCTTCTCATTCAGTGTATGTGTGGTGTGTGTTTTTGTTTTGTCCATGTATGTTTTCTAGATAAGCACGTCCCCATACAAGACATTAAACCACATAATTACATGTTCAACCTGAGTGGGTTGGATGTGTGTTAAATGGGAAATCTGCAATTGGTACATCTATGTTTAGACTTTTTAATTAATGATATATATAGTACCAGTCAAAGGTTTGGACACACCCATTCCAGTGTTTTTCTTCATTTTTACTGGTTTCTACATTGTAGAATAATAGTGAAGACCTCAAAACTATTAAATAACTCATTTGGAATCATGTAATTTAGTAACCAAAAAGTGTTAAACAAATCAAAATATATTTTACATTTGAGATTCTTCGAAGTAGCCACCCTTTGCCTTGATGACAACTTTGCACACTCTTGGCATTCTCTCAACCAGCTTCATGAGGTGGTCACCTGGAATACATTTCAATTAACAGGTGTGCCTTGTTAATTTGTTTCCTTCTTAATGCATTTGAGCCAATCAGTTGTGTTTGGACGAGGTAGGGTTGGTATACAGAAGATAGCACTATTTGGTAAAGTCCATATTATGGCAAGAACAGCCCAAATAAGCAAAGAGAAACGACAGTCCATCATTACATTAAGTCATGAAGGTCAGTCAATGCGGAAAATGTCAAGAAATCTTCAAGTGTAGTCGCAAAAACCATCAAGCGCTATGATGAAACTGGCTCTCATGAGGACCGCCACAGGAAAGGAAGAACCAGAGTTACCTCTGCTGCAGAGGATACGTTTATTAGAGTTACCAGACTCAGAAATTGCAGCCCAAATGAAATGCTTCACAGAGTTCAAGTAAGACACATCTCAACATCAACTGTTCAGAGGAGACTGTGTGAAAGAAGAAAGAAACCACTACTAAAGGACACCAATAATAATAAGAGAGTTGCTTGGGCCAAGAAACAGGAGCAATGGACAGGTGGAAATCTGTCCTTTGGTCTGATGAGTCCAAATTGGAGATTTTTGGTTCTAACCGTCGTGTCTTTGTGAGACGCAGAGTAGATGAACAGATGATCTCCAGATTTGTTTCCCACCGTGAAGCATGGAGGAGGTGTGATGGTGTGGGGTGCTTTGCTGGTGACACTGTTGTTGATTTATTTAGAATTCAAGGCACACTTAACCAGCATGACTAACACAGCTGGGATAGATAATCTGGACCCTCTCTTTCTAAAATTATTGTCCGCAATTGTTGCAACCCCTATTACTTGCCTATTCAACCTCTCTTTCGTATTGTCTGAGATCCCTAAAGATTGGAAAGCTGCCACGGTCAACTCCCTCTTCAAAGTGGGAGACACTCTAGACCCAAATTGTTACAGACCTGCCCAGTCCTGCCCTGCCTTTCTAAAATCTTCGAAAGCCAAGTTAACAAACAGATCACCGATCATTTCGAATCCCACCGTACCTTCTCCACTATGCAATCTGGTTTCCGAGCTGGTCATGGGTGTACCTCAGCCACGCTCAAGGTCCTAAGCAATTTCATAACCGCAATCGATAAAAGACAGTACTGTGCAGCCGTCTTCATCGACCTGGCCAAGGCTTTCAACTCTGTCAATCACCGCATTCTTATCGGCAGACTCAACAGCCTTGGTTTCTCAAATAACTGCCTCGCCTGGTTCCAGACCTCTGGCAGTCTCTATGGGGGTGCCACAGGGCTCAATTCTCGGGCCGACTCTCTTCTCTGTATATATCAATGATGTCGCTCTTGCTGCTGGTGATTCTCTGATCCACCTCTACACAGACAACACCATTCTGTATACTTCTGGCCTTTCTTTGGACACTGTGTTAACAGACCTCCAGACGAGCTTCAATGCCATACAACACTCCTTCCGTGGCCTTCAACTGCTTTTAAATGCTGGTAAAACTAAGTGCATGCTCTTCAACCGATTGCTGCCCGCACCTGCCTGCCCGTCCAGCATCACTACTTTGGACGGTTCTGACCTAGAATATGTGGACAACTACAAATACCTAGGTGTCTGGTTAGACCGTAAACTCTCCTTCCAGACTCACATTAAGCATCTCCAATCCAAAATTAAATCAATAATCGGCTTCCTATTTCGGCAAACAAAGCCTCCTTCGCTCATGCTGCTAAACAAATCCTAGTAAAACTGACCGTCCTACCAATCCTTGACTTTGGCGATGTCATTTACCAAATAGCCTCCAAAACTCTACTCAGCAACCTGGATGTAGTCTATCACAGTGCCATCTGTTTTGTCACCAAAGCCCCATATACTACCACCACTGCGACCTGTATGCT
The DNA here is from genome assembly GCF_057628025.1 of Oncorhynchus mykiss. Classification (NCBI taxonomy): domain Eukaryota; kingdom Metazoa; phylum Chordata; class Actinopteri; order Salmoniformes; family Salmonidae; genus Oncorhynchus; species Oncorhynchus mykiss. The sequence continues at coordinate 68,826,775 of NC_143024.1, forward strand.
CTCGTTGACTGGCCCTTGCTTCATATTCGTTGCCAAACCCACTGGCTCCAGGTCATCTATAAGTCTTTGCTAGGTAAAGCCCCTCCTTATCTCAGCTCACTGGTCACCATAGCAACACCCACCCGTAGCACGCGCTCCAGCAGGTATATTTCACTGGTCATCCCCAACGCCAACTCCTACTTTGGCCGCTTTTCCTTCCAGAACTAATTGCAAAAATCACTGAAGCTGGAGATTTATCTCCCTCACTAACTTTAAGCATCAGCTGTCTGATCACTGCACCTGTGCACAGCCCATCTGAAAATAGCCCACCCAACTACCTCATCCCCATATTGTTATTTATTTTTGCTCTTTTGCACCCCAGTTTCTCTACTTGCACATCTATCACTCCAGTGTTTTTAATTGCTAAATTGTAATTATTTCACCGCTATGGCCTATTTATTGCCTTACTTCCCTTACTACATTTGCACACATTGTATATATATATTTCTCTATCGTGTTATTGACTGTACGTTTCTTTATCCCATGTGTAACTCTGTTGTTTTTGTCGCACTGCTTTGCTTTATCTTGGCTAGGTCGCAGTTGTAAATGAGAACTTGTTCTCAACTGACATACCTGGTTAAATAAAGGTGAAATAAATAAAAATTGTAAAAGCTTTCTGCAGTGATACGCCATCCCATCTAGTTTGCGCTTAGTGGTACTGTCATTTGTTTTTCAACAGGACAACGACCCAAAATACACCTCCAGGCTGTGTTAAGGGCTATTTGACCAAGAAGTAGAGTGATGGTGCTGCTTCAGATGACCTGGCCTCCACAATCACCAGACCTCAACCCAATTGAGATGGTTTGGGATGAGCTGGACCGCAGAGTGAAGGAAAAGCACCCAACAAGTGCTCAACATATGTGGTGTCAAGGCAATGGGTGGCTACTTTAAAGAAGTTAAAATATATTTTGATTTGTTTAAGATGATTCCATATGTGTTATTTCATAGTTTTGATGTCTTAATGAAGAAAATCCCTGGAGTGAGTAGGAGTGTCCAATCTTTTGGCGAATACTGAATACCTATTGATTCTTAAAGAATATAACTTATAAAAATGCCTCTTGAGCTTAGTTCAACTGTCATACACCTTCAGAACCCAAAATAGAAGTTTGTATAACTCCTTTGTTTGTAAACAATGTTATTGTACTATATATCCTCAAAACATGGCTAAAACTATAATTTCTTATGGATTGTCAGTTCTTGCATTCATAGCTCTGTCTAGGAATTTGAGTGTACCAAAACATTGGTGACTGCTTTGTTATTGTTTGAACTGCAGATTGTCCCTTTAAAGTGTGTCTGTGAACATCTCAGTGATACCTGTCATGCTCAGTGGATGAGATTCCATCATACACAAAGGTGCTATCTAGAACTTAAAACTGTTCTTCGGCTGTCCCCATAGGATAACCCTTTTGAAGAACCCTTTTTGGTCCCAGGTGAACCCTTTTGGGTTTTTTGTGAAACCCTTTCCACAGAGGCTTCTACAATGAAGTCAAGTGTTCTACCTGGAACCAAAAAGTGTTCTCCTATGGGGACAGCTGCAAAACATTTTGAAACCCTTTATTCTAAGAGTGTATGATTACTCTGTTATCGTCTAGTTTTGTCTTAATAATCCATCCCTATGATTACTCTGCTCCCATCCCACTATGTCTTAATAAAGGATGCTCAGGATAATGGGGCCATATGATTCTAATCAATCCTAATGTAGGCTTTTTATTCGCTGGTTTAGCTAAAGCCTGTAATGTATTGGAAATCTGTGGGTCTAATTGGTTTTCCCAAGAGCTTTGCCAAGAATTCAGTTAAGTGTGAATTGTTATATCATCCATGCTATGAATTTCCTCTCTCAAGCTGATAGTAAGGTTGTATTTTAGTTCACGATATCTGGAGAGAGATTAATCAGAATGAGCTTACTTTTTTTTCTTTAATCTGTTTAGTTTAGTTTTTTTTTTATTCAATCACTCACTTCCTCCCTAAATGGCAAATGCATTTTACAGCTTCTTGCAGTAAACAAACTGGGGCTGTCCAAAGTTGTCTTGCAGGGGGCAAATATTATCCCCATTATTTGTGGAAGAAATAGTTTTTTAAGTCCACAATGAATTTCGAAAATGTCTTAAAAGGCTTTCTGCTATGTAATATGCTACTGAACACACTATAATTATGAATATAAGCATCCAACTGCTGCAATATTGTTTGTCTAAAAATGTAAATCCCATTTGCCTCCCATGTGGAGAAATCCATTTAGTAAACCCACGCTCCGGTCACATGGAGATCAGCTGGGCCCTTTTGGTAGAAAATGTTATTTTTGTGTATTTTTTCTTCTACTCGAAATGACCCGCCACTCTACTGTGTGACTCCCTGTGATTCTGCTGGGAGAATTTTTTTTTGATCTGTGAAAGCGAGTGCCAAATGTCTGAAATGGCAGGCACTGTGGCTGTGGTTGGGATCCTGGCGTGTGTCCTCGAAGGGGTAGTTTTGACTGGGCGTTGTGTCGCATTAGGATCAGTATGCTTGATGTGGCTACGGACTTGATGTGGCTACAGTATTGTCCCTCTCTGCTGGATCCCACAGGGTGCTCAGAGCTCGGGGCACGGGGCAGAAGGGAGTAGAGCAGAGGAGGCTGCCAGTAGCTGGACACAATCACAATCTTCTCAATAACTCATTCACTGCTGCTGCAAACCACAAAGCATAGGTCGTTTCCCACTAACAGACATCTGTGCCTCCTTAGATGCTACTTTGTACGTTTACATTATAGGCCTACTGAAACAATATGCAAAGGTGAAATCGGTGATAGTGTGCTGTTTTGTTTCTATGACAATGTAAAGAAAGAGACACTGTTTTGTTGAACCTATAACAACACAAAATAGATCATGACGACCATATCAGAGCAGAGGGTGTTTCCAGTATATCTATTGTAACCCACTTCAATTTGAATTAGAAGTGTTCAGGTTCCGAATCTTTTTATTACATTTATTTCACAGACATTACTCATGCTGCTGTCACCTTTAATTTAACTCTACTGAACACGCTGCCCCAAGAGGCCAAGAGTTTGACAGATTTATCATGTTACAATATAGTAGAGAAACAGTGTCTGTGGTCCTTAATTAACTTAACTCTCTCTAACTCGCTCAAAATTCAATTCAGTAGACTTTATTGACATGGCATGTTAAATGACTTACATTGTCAAAGTATACATATAACAAAAAACGGTGGGACCAGCATCAATAAGGCATCAATTCTAATAGTAGTGGAAATGGGATTACTATTAACAGCAACTACAACAACAATATTAATGAGAATAACAATACTAGAGGTCGACCGATTAATTGGAATGGCCTATTTAATTAGGGCCAATTTTTTTTTTTTTTTTTACAAAAATGATTATTATTATTATTTTTTTTCCAAGTTTTCATAACAATTGGAAATCGGTATTTTTGGCCGACTTTTCAAATGTATTTTTATTTTGTATTATTTCTTTACACCATTATTTGACTAGGCAAGTCAGTTAAGAACACGTTCTTATTTTTAGTGACGGCCTAGGAATGGTGGGTTTACTGCCTTGTTCAGGGGCAGAACGACAGATTTCGACCTTGTCAGCTCAGGGATTCAATCTTGCAACCTTACAGTTAACTAGTCCAACGCTCTAACCACCTGCCTCTCATTGCACTTCCATCATAATCACTAGTTAATTACACATGGTGGTTGATATTACTAGTTTATCTATAGCGTGTCCTGCGTTGCATAGAATCGATGCGGTGCGCATTCGCGGTAAAAGGACTGTCGTTGCTCCAACGTGTACCTAACCATAAACATCAATGCCTTTCTTAAAATCAATACAGAGAAGTATATGTTTTTAAACCTGCAAATCCAGGTTAGCAGGCAATATTAACCAGGTGAAATTGTGTCACTTCTCTTGCAATATGATATGCGATAATAATAAACGTTTTGTTTTCGAAATGATAGTTTCCGGATTCGACCATATTAATGACCAAAGGCTCGTATTTCTGTGTGTAATTATGTTATAATTAAGTCTATGATTTGATAGAGCAGTCTGACTGAGTGGTGGTAGGCACCAGCAGGCTCGTAAGTATTCATTCAAACAGCACTTTTTTACCGAGATTAGGGTGGTGTAACCGATGTGAAATGGCTAGCTAGTTAGCGGGGTGCACACTAATAGCATTTCAAACATCACTCGATCTGAGACTTGGAGTAGTTGTTCCCCTTGCTCTGCATGGGTAATGCTGCTTCGAGGGTGGCTGTTGTCGATGTGTTCCTGGTTCGAGCCCAGGTAGGGTCGAGGAGCGGAACGGAAGCTATACTGTGACACTGGCAATACTGAAGTGCCTATAAGAACATCCAATAGTCAAAGGTATATGAAATACAAATGGCATAGAGAGAAATAGTCCTATAAATACTATAACTACAACCTAAAACCTCTTACCTTGGAATATTGAAGTCTCATGTTAAAAGGAACCACCAGCTTTCATATGTTCTCATGTTCTGAGCAAGGAACTCAAACGTTAGCTTTTTTACATGGCACATAGTGCACTTTTACTTTCTTCTCCAACACTTTGTTTTTGCATTATTTAAACCAAATTGAACATGTTTCATTATTTTTTTGAGGCTAAATTGATTTTATTGATGTATTATATTGAGTTAAAATAAGTGTTCATTCAGTATTGTTGTAATTGTCATCATTACAATTTTTTTTTTTTTAATCGGCCGATTAATCGGCATCGGCTTTTTTGGTCCTCCAATAATCGGTATCAGCGTTGAAAAATCATATTCGGTCGACCTCTAAACAATACATTAAAGCAATAGTAGACCAGTCTCAACATGACTGAGAAGCCACATGACATGGTATGAAAGCCAAAACAAAACCAAACTGGGAAATATTATTGACATTACAATTTTCTCTCAGGTTGTGTTAGGGGGGCACATATTTGGCTTTTCAACCAATACATAATTTTTTTTTTACATTTTAAAATGTTTAAATTCTTTATACTGAATTGATAATTTTGGGCAAGAAAGATTTCTCTGAGGTCTGATTATTTGTCAAAGTGTAATAGGGAATGCAGCTCTGTCTCTACCCGTCCCCTGGAGCGGAGTGAGCACAGCCTGTCCTCTCTGGGCAGCCAAGTTTGCCTCTGATGACTGGTGTCTATAGCCAGACTGTGCTCACTGAGTCTGTATCTAGACACTGTTTTCCTCAGTTTTCTATCAGTCACAGTGGTCAAATTGTCTGCCACCATGTACTGTTAGTTCAGAGCCAAATAGCATGGATGTTTACATAGATTTTTTTGTAGTGTCTTTCCAATAGGTGATATATTTTTATTTTTGCTTTATGATGATTTGGTTGTGCCAGATTTATATACACTGCTCAAAAAATAAAGGGAACACTAAAATAACACATCCTAGATCTGAATGAATGAAATAATCGTATTAAATACTTTTTTCTTTACATAGTTGAATGTGCTGACAACAAAATCACACAAAAATTATCAATGGAAATCAAATTTATCAACCCATGGAGGTCTGGATTTGGAGTCACACTCAAAATTTAAGTGGAAAACCACACTACAGGCTGATCCAACTTTGATGTAAGGTCCTTAAAACATGTCAAAATGAGGCTCAGTAGTGTGTGTGTGGCCTCCACGTGCCTGTATGACCTCCCTACAACGCCTGGGCATGCTCCTGATGAGGTGGCGGATGGTCTCCTGAGGGATCTCCTCCCAGACCTGGACTAAAGCATCCGCCAACTCCTGGACAGTCTGTGGTGCAACGTGGCGTTGGTGGATGGAGCGAGACATGATGTCCCAGATGTGCTCAATTGGATTCATTTTCTTTTAGTTTATAAAAAATACCTTTGTGTCAAATTGAATCAAATGCTTTCTTGAAGTCTACAAAACATGAGTAGATTTTGCCATTGTTTTGGTTTACTTGTTTGTCAATTAGAGTGTGGAGGGTAAGTGCTGTTCCTTTTTTGTTCTTAGGGTGTGTTAGTATTGCTTCAGTGTTTCCCCATATTGAAGGCGTATATTTTTGTTGCCTGGTTTTGTGTTTTTGATTAGATATATTTTTCAATGACTTCCTTAGATTTTTGCAATCATTATCAAACCATTTTCATTATCTATTCTTTTTGGTTTGTTCTTATGTTTCTTTAGACTAGCCAAATAGTCTAATTTGTCAAATATAAAGTTTATGTTCCAAACAGCCAAATGTACACCTTCATTGGTGTAGGAGAATGTTAAGGCTAAAAAGTTGTCCAGGAGAGATTGTATTTTTTGGCTACTAATGGCTTTTTAGTAGATTTCTGTACTGTTTGCACTCCATCTATAAGCATGTTTAGTACCATGTAATTTATTGGGCCGTGATGCTTCATGGTTGGATTCCACTCTTCTCAGATACACTGTGGTCTGAGAGAGGTGTTAGTGGGTTGAGGGGTGGTGGTGTATGTGGGAAGGGAAAGGTTGTTGCTTCTCGGTAGGTGTTCATCCCCATGACTGTTAATAGTGTCTAGTTATTCTGCTGTTCTAGCATTGAGGTCTCCACAGACCAGTACATTGCCTTGGGCCTGAAAGTGACTAATCTTCCCCTCTAGAATGGAGAAACTATTTTCATTGAAGTAGGGTGACTGAGGGGTGAATGTATGCTGCACAGAGGAAGACGTTTAAGATTGGTTAAGATAGCCTCTTTGTTGATTTTTAACCAGATAAAGAATTCTACTGTTTTAATCAATTCGATTGAATGAGTTAGTTCAGATTCATACCATTGTAGCATTCCCCCTGAGTCTCTGCCCTGTGTGATTCCTTTTAATTGGGTGATTCCTTAATTGTAATTTATCATTTTGTGATTCCTTTTAAATCTCTCTCATTCCCTACTTTATTCCTCTCTTTCAGCCCTGAGTCCTTGGATCACTATATTCTCCCACCCGGATGTGAGAGACTACTCTCAACTGACTCTTGACCTGACCAGGAATGAGTTGATAGTGGGGGCAAGGTAAGAATGCATTCCTTAACGTATCCCTAATTCGTGTGTTCATTTATCCCATATTCATGTGTTCATTTATCCCATATTCAGTTGTTCATTTATCCCTTATTCATGTGTTCATTTATCCCTTATTCATGTGTTCATTTATCCCTTATTCATGTGTTCATTTATCCCTTATTCATGTGTTCATTTATCCCTTATTCAGTTGTTCATTTATCCCATATTCATGTGTTCATTTATCCCTTATTCACGTGTTCATTTATCCCTTATTCACGTGTTCATTTATCCCATATTCATGTGTTCATTTATCCCATATTCATGTGTTCATTTATCCCATATTCACGTGTTCATTTATCCCATATTCAGTTGTTCATTTATCCCATATTCACGTGTTCATTTATCCCATATTCACGTGTTCATTTATCCCATATTCAGTTGTTCATTTATCCCATATTCAGTTGTTCATTTATCCCTTATTCATGTGTTCATTTATCCCATATTCAGTTGTTCATTTATCCCATATTCACGTGTTCATTTATCCCATATTCACGTGTTCATTTATCCCATATTCAGTTGTTCATTTATCCCATATTCAGTTGTTAATTTATCCCTTATTCATGTGTTCATTTATCCCATATTCAGTTGTTCATTTATCCCATATTCACGTGTTCATTTATCCCATATTCACGTGTTCATTTATCCCTTATTCAGTTGTTCATTTATCCCTTATTCAGTTGTTCATTTATCCCTTATTCATGTGTTCATTTATCCCTTATTCATGTGTTCATTTATCCCATATTCACGTGTTCATTTATCCCATATTCACTTGTTCATTTATCCCTTATTCATGTGTTCATTTATCCCTTATTCATGTGTTCATTTATCCCTTATTCAGTTGTTCATGTATCCCTTATCCAGTTGTTCATTTATCCCTTATTCAGTTGCTCATTTATTCCTTATTCATGTGGTAATTTACTCCGTATTCATGTGGTAATTTACTCCGTATTCATGTGTTCATTTATTCCTTATTCATGAGGTAATTTACTCCTTATTCATGTGATCATTTATCCCTTATTAATTTGTTCATTTACCCCTTATTCATTTCTTAATGTATCCCTTATTCATTTGTTCATTGATCTCTTATACATGTGTTAATGTACCCTTATACAAAACACTCTGCCTGGCCCTATACTGCACTGCTGCTGAAAATTGGAGATTAATCATTTAAAAGTGATAGTCATGTATAAGTGTCATGTTTTTTTAATGAGCATGGCTGTCATATTCCATTCACCCTGCTCAATGTAACATTGATAGGTTCAGGCTACTACATGATACTCTAATTTTCCCTATACCCATCATGAGATTGCTACAACCTAGCCTATGAATGAAAGTTTACAACGTAGGTGCACAGGTCGAGATAAATATTAGAGTAATCAAGGTGACAGTGACACATTCAATACCACCTTACACACTCTTGTCGGCATCTAGCTGATCTAGGATGTAATCATTAGTCCAACAATTGCAATCGAGAGTTTCTATTGGACAAATTCAGGTATGTCTATCCCCTTTTCGTTCCGTTTAAGCAATGTTTTTCAACAGAATCTGTTTGAATGGATAAACCCCTGATCATATCATAACCACTAACCACTACATACAGCCTACATCATTGTCACCATATTAGCTAATGTCATGGTCAACATATCTAGAACTAATGCATTACTAAACCAGCTACAATCATGCTGTACAGTCAGTATGCAGTTTAGCAGTTGCACCGGCGATCCCAGTGATAATAAATTAATAAAACCAAATGCTTACCTTGACTTGGAAGACTTCCAGTGTTGGCTAGCCATAGCCAGCTAGCTAACATAGCTTATATCTCTGTTTGAGTCGGCAACACTAGTTAGTTGCATTTGCTAGCTAAGTGAAAGTGAAAAAATACTATGAAATACAGCTAGCTCTCTCTCTCTCTTGCTTCTCCTTCATTTTTAAAGAAATGAATTTATCTGAAACTGTTCAACTATTGTCTTTCTCTCTCTGAGTCAACTACTCAACACTTTTTATGCACTGCAGTGCTAGCTGGCTGTAGCTTATGCTTTCAGTACTAGATTCATTCTCTGATCCTTTGATTGGGTGGACAACATGTCAGCTCATTCTGCAAGGGCTCTGACAGATTGATGGGCGTCCTCTGGAAGTTGTAATAATAGTTGAGTAAGTCTATGGAAGGGGTTGAGAACCATGAGCTCCCTAGGCTTGTATTGAATTCAATGTACCCAGAGGAGGACAGAAGCTAGCTGTCCTCCGGCTACACCATGGTGATACCCTACAGAGTGCTGTTGAGGATACAGTAGATATTCATTGCAAGACAATGTGTTTTTATCAACTATTTGGTGATGTGAATATATTTAGTGTAGTTTCAATATTTTTATTTTTATGAAATTCACTGAGGAGGATAGTCCTCCCCTTCTTCATCTGAGGAGCCTCCACTGTAATATATAGTCTTCTGAGGCTTGTTGGATAATGCCTGGTGTGGAATTTGGCAGCTGGAGTATTTGAAACAACTTCAAATTTCAGAGAGTTCTTATGTGACTACAAAATATCAGTGCCCTGAGTTGAACTCACTGTAAGAAAAAAAACACACGTATTTGCCACGTAAACTAAGTGTTTATTAAGTTTATAACTGTTTAAACTAACTGTTTTTTCCCCTCTCTATTGATTCTACACAGAAACTTCCTCTTCAGATTGAGCCTCAACAATGTCTCTCTCATCCAGGTAAGCTGAGCTTCCAACCCACCTCTTCCTCTCCCCTATCCCTGTGTGTGTGTGGTCCACTGGTGGATAACAACCCACGCTCATCCGTCCGCAGCCAGTGTTCCTCTTTTACTGGGCTCCCAGACCTGCCTCTCTTCTCCTCCTGTACTCCTCTCTCTACTCCTCTGGTCTGCTGCTCCTCTCTTTAACTTTCCTGGCAGCAGTCAGACAGCATTGGCTTGCTGTTATTGATTCTGTGGTTTTCGGACTGGAGTGTTTTCAGCTCCTCGAATGGGGTGGGATGGAGAAAGAGTATGATTAATTGTGTGCATGAGTGTTTGTGTGTGTGTGTGCATATACTATACGTGTGTGGTGTGTGTGTGTGTGTGTGTGTGTGTCTGTGTTGACGTGTATCCTTGCCTGCGGGTGTGAGTGCCTGTCTCCATGGTAATGTGATGTCTTTATGTAGGTAGCTACTGTTACATTTTACATTTACATTTTAGTCATTTAGTGACTTACAGTAGTGAGTGCATACATTTTCATATTTTTTTCGAACTGGTCCCCCGTGGGAATTGAACCCACAACTCTGGCGCTGCAAGAGCCATACTCTAACAATTGAGTTACAGTGGGCCTACTGTACTGAAGGGTCATGTGGTGATATGGGACCGGTCTAAAAGTTGTGGAGCTTGGTAGTGTACATCAGACACACTAAACACCTTGGGTTCAAATACAGTACCAGTCAAAAGTTTGGGCACACCTACTCATTCAAGGGTTTTTCTTTATTTTAACTATTTTATACATTGTAGCCACCCTTTGCCTTGATGACAGCTTTGCATACTCTTGGCATTCTCTCAACCAGCTTCATGAGGAATGCTTTTCCAACAGCCTTGAAGGAGTTCCCACATATGGAGAGCACTTGTTGGCTGCTTTTCCTGTGGTCTAACTCGTCTCAAACCATCTCAGTTGGGTTGAGGTCAGGTGATTGTGGAGGCCAGGTCATCTGAAGCAGCACCATCACTCTACTTCTTGGTCAAATAGCCCTGACACAGCCTGGAGGTGTGTTGGGTCATTGTCCTGTAGGAAAAAAATTATATTCCCACTAAACGCAAACCAGATGGGATGGCGTATCGCTGCAGAATGCTGTGGTAGCCATGCTGGTTAAGTGTGCCTTGAATTCTAAGTAAATCACAGACAGTGTAACCAGCAAAGCAATCCCACACCATCACACCTCTTCTTCCATGCTTCATGCTGGGAACCACACATGCGGAGATCACCCGTTCACCTACTTTGCGTCTCACAAAGACACGGCGGTTGGAATATGGACTCATCAGACCAAAGGTCTAATATCCATTGCTCGTGGTTCTTGGCTCAATCAAGTCTCTTATTGGTGTCCATTAGTAATGGTTTCTTTGCAGCAATTCAACCATGAATGCCTGATTCACACAGTCTCCTCTGAACAGTTGACATTGAGATGTGTCTGTTACTTGAACTCTGTGAAACATTTATTTGGGCTGCAATCTGAGGTGCAGTTAAATGAACGTATCCTCTGCAGTTGAGGTAACACTGGGTCTTCCTTTCCTGTGGAGGTCCTCATGAGAGCCAGTTTCATCATAGCGCTCAATGGTTTTTGCGACTGCACTTGAAGAAACTTTCAAAGTTCTTGAAATGTTCCACATTGACTGACCTTCATGTCTTAAAGTAATGATGGACTGTCATTTCTCTTTGCTTATTTGAGCAGTTCTTGCCATAATATGGACTTCGTCTTTTACCAAATAAGGCTGTCTTCTGTATACCACGCCCTACCTTGTAACAACATAACTGATTGGCAAAAAACGCATTAAAAAGGAAAGAAATTCCACAAATTAACTTTTAACAAGGCACGCCTGTTAATTAAAATGCATTCCAGGTGACTACCTCAAGAAGCTGATTGAGAGAATGCCAAGTGTATGCAAAGCTGTCATCAAGGCAATGGGTAGCTACTTTGAAAAATCTCAAATATAAATATATTTGGATTTAACCCTTTTTTCACTCCATGACTCCATATGTGTTATTTCATAGTTTTGATGTCTTCACTATTATTCCACAATGTAGAAAATAGTACAAATAAAGAAAAACCCTTGAATGAGTAGGTGTGTCCAAACTTTTGACTGGTACTGTACAGTAGTTCTACATTTTTCAAATACTACAGCTGTACTGGCCGGGCGAGATGGAACGCTCAAAGTATTTGAAAGAAGATGAATCCTATTTGAACCCAGGTCTGCCTAACACCACTAAGAGGAAAGGGGTTGAGTGAGATGAGTGAAGGCTGTATGTTTGGCTTGCTTCTACAGCACTATAGCACTACAACCTATTCTACTACACTGAGATGTGTGTATGAAAACGTATCACCACCCAGTCTTGGGATTCTCTGACAAAGTGCTCTTTCAGAACAGTCACAGCATAGTGACATAATATGTGAGCGGCTGCCACCAGTGTGCCAAAGTCAATGTGGGCTTTGTTTTGGTGCTCTTGTTGTCTTGTTTTTGAATGTGGAAGAGGACTGGGGTTCATAGGGTTTACTTTTGTTTAATCTGAGTTTCACCAACTGAGTTCCTCTACTGGCAGTCCTGAATCAAACGCCCATCTTTCAACATCTATATCCCACTTTCCTGGCATGCTCACAGACGTACGCACACAGACACACATACTTTTTTGGCTTTTCTTGAGCTGGGGGATAAACAAAGTGGCTCCCTCTTCGTTCTGTTCTAACTGGAGGTGTCGCTAGGCGTGCCAGGGCCCAAAACGACGAGTACAGAACATTGCTGCTGCCCACTTAATAGGAGGAGAGGATCTGAGCCTGCCAGTATGCCTAAACAGATGAAAGAGATGGAAGGATGCTGCTTCAAACTACCCCTCCCCCTACTCTCCTCTCCTGCTTGTTAGCCTGTTAACCAGTAACCACCCCTGCAAAGCAGGAGAGCGCGATACAACCCAATCCTGGGGGACCACAGTGTTGGCTGCTAAATCTGCACAATCACACAGACCTGAAATGGAGGTCATGTATTGAAATGGGGTGAAAGTCAGTCTACGTTACCTTCTGTCCTCTAGTTTGAAATGAGTCACTGATTGGTTGAGAAGTAACTGGAGCAAGTAACGACCACAAAGCAGTATTCTGTGTTGCAGACATATTCATATACTGAACAAAAATATAAACGCAACATGTAAACTGTTGGTCCCATGTTTCATGAGCTGAAATAATAAATCCCCAAAAGTTTATTTCTCTCATCATTTTGGGCACAAATTTGTTTATATCTCTGTTAGTGAGAATATCTATTTTACCAAGATAATCCATCCACCTGACAGGTGGGGCATATCAAAATGCTGATTAAACAGCATGATCATTACACAGGTGCACCTTGTACTGGGGATAATTAAAGGTCACTTAAGTTTTGGGGGAGCGTGCAATTGGCATGCTGACTGCAGGAATGTCCACCAGAGCTGTTGCAAGATTAATTGAATGTTCATTTCTCTACCAAAAGCTACTTCCAATGTCGTTGTAGAAAATTTGGCAGTGCGTCCAACCGGCCTCACAACCGCAGACCACGTGTCACCACGCCAATCCAGGACCTCCACATCCGGCTTCTTCACCTGTGGGATCATCTGTATGGGGTTGGGAGGAGGGTGCTGAGGAGTATTTCTGTCTGTAATGAAGCCCTTTTGTGGGGAAAACTTATTCTGATTGGCTAGGCCTGGCTCCCAAGTGGGTGGGCCTGGCTGCCAAGTGGGTGGGCCTCCTGCCCAGTCATGTGAAATCTGTAGATTAGGGCTTAATGAATTATTTTATATTGACTTGAATTCCTTATATGAACTGTTACTCAGTGTAATCTTTGCCATTTTTGCATGTTGCGTTTATATATTTTTGTTCATTAAACATTTGATCGAAGTCCCGTCTTTATCCAAGCAGAACCATTATCACTGTATCCATATCCCTCCTCTCACCGTCCCTACCTCCCTCTCTCTCTCTCTCTCTCTCTTATATCTATAGCTCCCTTACTCTCTCATTCTCCCCCACCTTACCTCCCACCCACACACCCTATTTCCTTCCTTCTTTCCTTCTCTCTCTCTCTCTTTCTTGCTTTTTTCCCCCCTCCCTCTCTCTGTGATGCTATTAGAGTCACCCTGTGTGTTGCCTAGAGGACTATAGGGCCCAGTACCCTGCCCTGAACTTAGTCACTGTTACTAGCAGGCTACCTCCCAGTACTCTACCCTGCACCTTAGAGACTGCTACCCTATACAGAGTCATTGAACACTGGTCACTTTAGTGTTTACATACCGTTTTACCCACTTCATATTTATATTCTATATTGTAGTCAAGGCTCATCCTATATAAATACTGCTGTAAACACCATTTCTATTTGTATACTGTCCATACTGTCTATACACACATTATATTAAATATGATGGTGCTGGAGAAGAAGGCAGATGTTTTACGTGCCCCCCAACCGATTGTGTTTTTTTGTTTGTTTATTTGCATTGTTTGTAACTTATATTTCTACTTATTTTGTAGATAATGTTGCCGCTACAATCTCTTAGGACCGAAAATAACTTCTGGACATCAGGACTGCGATTACTCACCATGGATTGGCAGAATCGTTTTTTTCCTTTAACGAGGCCGACGCTAATGATATACTGCTTTCTCGGGAACAGGCCCAGATCCCCGTAATTTGCGCGAAGAGGAGGTGGAGAAAAAGGGGCCGGAGGGCAGGCTGCCTTCTGACAATTCGTAGGTGATCGAATAAACCCCCACTTCCTTCCATTCTGCGAGCAAACGTGCAATCTTTGGAGAATAAAATAGATGACCTACGTGGAAGACCAAAGGGATATTCAAAATTGTAATACTTTATGCTTCACGGAGACATGGCTGAACGACGACACTATCAACATACAGCTGGCTGGTTATACGCTGCACCGGCAGGATAGAACAGGGGTGGGGTGGCGGACTATGTATTTTTGTAAATAACAGCTGGTGCACGATATCTAAGGAAGTCTCGAGCTGTTGCTCGCCTGAGGTAGAGTATCAAATGATAAACTGTAGACCACACTACCTACATAGAGTTTTAATCTGTATTTTTCGTAGCTATTTACATACCACCACTTTCAGAGGCTGGCACTGAGACAGCAATGAATGAGCTGTATTCTGCCATAAGCAAAATACAGCTTACGCTCACCCAGAGGCAGCGCTCCTAGTAGCAGGGGACTTTAATGCAAGGAAACTTAAATCTGTTTTACTAAATTTCTATCAGCATGTTAAATGTGCAACCAGAAGAAAACAAACTCGGACCACCTCTACTCCACACACAGAGACACGTACAAAGCTCTTCCTCGCCCTCCTTTTGGCAAATCTGACCATAGTTCTATACTCCTGATTCCTGCTTACAAGCATAAATTTAAGCAGGAAGCACCAGTGACTAGATCAATAAAAAAGTGGTCAGATTAAGCAGATGCTAAACTACAGGACTGTTTTGCTAGCACAGTCTGGAATATGTTCCTGGATTCCTCCGATGGCATTGAGGAGGACACCACATCAGTCACTGGCTTCATCAATAAGTGCATCGATGATGTCGTTCCCACAGTGACTGTACGTACATACCCCAACCAGAAGCCATTGATTACAGGCAACATCCGCATTGAGCTAAAGGCTAGAGCTGCTGCTTTCAAGGAGCAGTATTGATGCTATGCCTGTTTGATGGTTCGTCGGAGGGCATAGCGGGATTTCTTATAAACTTCGGGGTTAGAGTGGTTCTGCTTGGCGGATGTGGCAGGCACTTACAAACCATTACATACTACAAAGGAAAGCACAGCTGAGAGCTGCTCAGTGACACAACAGCCTACAGCTAAACTAGTTCTATGATCGATTCGAGGCAAATAACACTGAAACATGCTGAAAGTTCGTTCTGAAAGATTGTGTGATCACGCTCTCTGCAGCCGATGTTTTTACCTTTATTTAACTAGGCAAGTCAGTTAAGAACAAATTCTTATTTTCAATGACGGCCTAGGTGGGTTAACTGCCTGTTCAGGGGCAGAACGACAGAACAACCTTGTCAGCTCGGGGGTTTGAACTTGCAACCTTCCGGTTACTAGTCCAACACTCTAACCACTAGGCTACGCTGCCGCCCCATGAGTAAGACCGTTAAACAGGTAAACATTCACAAGGCTGCAGGGCCAGATGGATTACCAGGACGTATACTCCGAGCATGCACTGACCAACTGGCAAGTGTCTTCACTGACAATTTTCAAACTCTCCCTGTCCGAGTCTGTAATACCAACATGTTTGAAGCAGACCACCATAGTCCCTGTGCCCAAGAACATGAAGGTAACCTGCTTAAATAACTACCGACCCGTAGTACTCATGTCTGTAGCCATGAAATGCTTTGAAAGGCTGGTCATGGCTCACATCGCCGCCATTATCCCAGAAACCCTCAACCCATTTTAATTTGCATACCGCAGCAACAGATCCACAGATGATGCAATCTCTATTGCACTCCACTGCCCTTTCACATCTGGACAAAAGGAACACCTATGTGAGAATGCTATTCATTGACTACAGATCAGTGTTCAACACCATAGTGCCTTCAAAGCTCATCACTAAGCTAAGGACCCGGGGACCAAACACCTCCCTCTGCAACTGGATCCTGGACTTCCTGACGGGCCGCCCCAAGGTGGGCTGCCCCAAGGGTAGGTAACAACACATCCGCCACGCTGATCCTCAAAACAGGGGCCCCTCAGGGGTGCGTGCACAGTCTCCTCCCGTACTCCCTGTTCACTCATGACTGCCCTGCCAGGCATAACACCATCATTAAGTTTGCTGATGACACAACAGTGGTAGGCCTGATCACCGACAACGATGAGACAGCCTATATGGAGGAGGTCAGAGACCTGACCGTGTGGTGTAAGGACAACAATCTCTCCCTCAACGTGATCAAGACAAAGGAGATGATTGTGGATACAGGAAAAGGAGGACCGAGCACGTCCCCATTCTCATGGACGGGGCTGTAGTGGAGCAGGTTGAGAGCTTCAAGTTCCTTGGCGTCCACATCATCATTAAACTAACATGGTCCAAGCACACCAACACAGTCGTGAAGAGGGCATGACAACATCTATTCCCCCTCAGGAGACTGAAAACATTTGGCATGGGTCCTCAGATCCTCAAAAGATTTTACAGCACCATCGAGAGCATCCTGACAGGTCACATCACTGCCTGGTATGGCAACTGCTCGGCCTCCGACCGCAAGGCACTACAGAGGTTACAGGGTACGGCCCAGTCCAAGAGGCTTCTAAACATCTTCTACCCCAAGACATAAGATTTCTAAACATCTAACCAAATGGCTACCCAGCCTATGCACCCCCCCCCCGTCCCCCCGTCTACGCTGCTGCTACTCTGTTATTATCTATTATCAACCAGACGTTGAGACTGGTGATTTGCGGGTACTATTTAATGACGCTGCCAGTTGAGGACTTGTGAGGCATCTGTTTCTCAGAGTCCAAACGGTACAAGACGATAGGTAGGCTCGAGGTCAGGGGCAGGCAGAGTGGGCAAGCAGACTGGCTCAGAGTCAGGACAGGTAAGGGTCAAAACCAGGAGGATGAGAAAAGAGAGACTGGGAAACGCAGGAGCTGAGATACAAAAACGCTGGTTGACTTGACAAACAAGACGAACTGGCACAGAGAGACAGGAAACACAGGGATAAATATGCAGGGGATAATAAGCGACACCTGGAGGGGTTGGAGACAAGCACAAGGACCGGTGAAACAGATCAGGGCGTGACAGTAGTACACAGCGTTGTACGAGATCTTCAGTTTCTTGGCAATTTCTCTCATGGAATACCCTTCATTAAACAGAACAAGAATAGACTGATGAGTTTCAGAAAAGTTATTTGTTTCTTGCCATTTTGAGCCTGTTATCGAACCCACAAATGCTAATGCTCCAGATACGCAACTAGTCTAAAGGCCAGTTTTATTGCTTCTTTAATCAGAACAACGTTTTTCATCCGTGCTAACATAATTGCAAAAGGGTTTTCTAATGATCAATTAGCCTTTTAAAATGATAAACTTGGATTAGCTAACACAACGTGACATTGGAACACAGGAGTGATGGTTGCTGAGAATGGGCCTCTGTACGCCTATGTAGATATTCCATAAAAAAATCTGCCGTTTCCAGCTACAATAGTCATTTACAACATTAACAATGTCTACACTTTATTTCTGATCAATTTGATGTGATTTTAATGGACAAAAACAATAATTTCTAAGTGACCCCAAACTTTTGAACGGTGGTGTATGTATATTTTTTTATATTCAGGACTCTGACATTGTTCGTTCTAATATTTCTTAATTTGTTTGTTTTCCTTTTTTTTTTATTACTGCACTTTTGGAGCTAGAGATAAGCATTTCGCTGAACCTGCGATAACATCTGCAAAATGTGTATACGACCAATAAGTTTATTTGTTTTTATAATGGAGAGAGAGAGACAGTGACAGAGCTCGGCTTTCCATGCCAAACACGAAGCACCTGGCAGGCAAGATCAGTAGGACAGACCTAGCTCTTCCCTGTGATGTTCTGGGGTGGGGGGATGGGGTGGGGGGGAGTTCTGATGCTTCCGTGGCTTTGAGGGCATGCCCAGGCCATTCTAACAGACACCTGTGAGAACACCTGTCATTGCCATCAGTGGGCAGGCAAGCATGGAGGGGAGAGGGAGAGCGGGAAAGTGAGAAAGAGGAGCAGAGAGAGGGAGGGAGGGGAGAGAGATGGGAGGAGAGGTAGGGGGAGAGGAAAGAGTGAGAGGAAGAGAGGGAAGTCTTTCTTTCACCACAGTCCAACTAAACATTCCCAATCTGGCCTTCTGGCCAGCCCAACACACACCTAACCCAGCATGACACCTAACCTGCACAGGACACATCCATGGAATTTGGATGGATTTTTATAGCCCACCTCTCTTGTCTTTATGGAGGAGTAGCTACCTCTGCCAAACTGCAGAAATCAAAAGAATTTTCCCTGATACCGATAGAATGTGCACACACACACACACACACACACACACACACTTAGAGCTCTCAGCTCTGTGTGTATAGGAGTCTAAGCTGGTAGGTGTTGTGGAGGGTGTATATGAATTAATGATCTCCTTTGTCATCTTAACAAACACATACACACACATGCACGCACACACATAGGAGGTGGGCCCTCCGATGGGATCACTGTCCTTCTCAGGTAAAAAAACAAGGACACTGAACATCTGAGACTATCGTCAGTGCTCTTCTTCCTGGAAAGTATCTCACCCCCCGCTTCTCTCTCTGTGTTTCTCTCTCTCTCTCCATCTCACCCCTCTCTCTCTGTAGGGGAGAGTGAATGAGGGATGTGAATGTGGTGAGGGGAATGTGATTTTCTGATTGAGCCCCACCCACACACCCTGCTGAAAGTATGTTTCTGTGATGTAGACTGCCTGCTCCACCAGTGGGCCTGCTCACAGGAACAATAAAACAGCAGAAAGCGGAGAGAAAGAGGGACTGTTTCCTTCATCTGCGTTCCTCTTTTAGTGTTTGTTTCCCTTTGGAGCATGTCATTCAGATAGGCCAGATGTCTCTGTGTATGTACTACAGGCAGGTACAGTATTTCGAGTTTTTGTCTTCTTTTGATCTGGAGAGTCTGGTCTGTGTTTCCTTTGCTTCACGTTGAGGTGATGGTCTGGTCAGTTTGCTTATTTGTACCAAGAATACCACACTTTCTGCCTTGTCTTCTCACTGCTTGTAGCTCAAAGCCCACTCACTCACACATTCCTTCATGCAGTAGTGGAAATAGTACTGTAAAAGTAAAGATACCTTAATAGAAAAGTGAAAGTCACCCAGTGAAATACTACTTGAGTAAATGTCTAAAAGTATTTGCTTTTAAATATACTTAAGTATCAAAAATAAATGTAGTAATTTAAAATTGTCAAAATATAAATAGTCAAGTAAAGTACAGATAGCCCAAAAAACTACTTAAGTAGTACTTTACACCTTTGCCTTCATGTTACATAGGGCATGACAGTGGCTGCATAATGTCGTCTTCATACAACCACATGTCAGTATAGTGTGGTAAGTGGGAGTTACAGAGCATGCAATATCTTCTGGCTTGACAACTGGTGTAGGAGAAGTCAGGGATGAGAGGTCAGGGATAGGAATGTCGTTCCACTGACATGGATGGAGAGAGGGGTTTGTGATTCTAGGTGGGAGATGGGAGAAGAGGTGAGGAGGTTAGGAGTTTGGAATGTAGGTTGGAGATGGCGGGAGACGGGAAAGAGGGATGAAGGATTTGTGAGTGGGGGTTGAAAATGAAGGGAGATGGGAGAGAGGGATGAAGGATTTGTGAGTGGGGGTTGAAAATGAAGGGAGATGGGAGAGGGATGAAGGATTTGTGAGTGGGGGTTGAAAATGAAGGGAGATGGGAGAGGGATGAAGGATTTGTGAGTGGGGGTTGAAAATGAAGGGAGATGGGAGAGAGGGATGAAGGATTTGTGAGTGGGGGTTGAAAATGAAGGGAGATGGGAGAGGGATGAAGGATTTGTGAGTGGGGGTTGAAAATGAAGGGAGATGGGAGAGAGGGATGAAGGATTTGTGAGTGGGGGTTGAAAATGAAGGGAGATGGGAGAGAGGGATGAAGGATTTGTGAATGAAGGTTGGATGTTGGAAATGGAGTGAGAGGGGGAAAAGGAGAGGTGAGAAGGTATGTTTAGGCCAGCTGAGCTTCCTTGTGAGAGGTAATAGTTGAGCTCCGCAGGGTTGGAATATAAACAGCCTGGGCCTGCAGGAGCATACAGTCCAGAGGGAGATACAGCCCTCTACAGCCAGCAGAACCAACCTCACAATCTGTCTCTATCGCCATCCCTTTATTCATCTATACCTCTACACCTCTATTCCTCTATAGCTCTATAACTCATTCCACATCTCTCTCTCTCTCTTCCTAGAACTAAACTCTCCCTCTCCCCTCCCCTCCCCTCTTTCTCTCCCCCCTCCCCTCTCTCTCTCTCTAGAACAAAACTATCCATCTTAGTCTCTCTCTACTCGCTCTCTATATCTCTCTCTCCAACCAAACTTCCTTGAAATTGATAATACATACTTCAACCCATCAGGGTACCTTAACCTAGCCCTGCCATGCTGCTAATAGCACAGCCTTGGGGACATCAATTTGTTTTCCAAGTCAAACTCCAGGCCAACTAAGACGTACTGTTTTCTCAGCTTCACTCTTCAGCCAGCTTGTCCTCCCAATCGTCCACTGAGTGTCTTTTTGGGTCAAGAGTCACTCTGTCCCACGTGACTGGAATGAAAGTTCCAGTGGTATATTTTTCCAAACATGGAAGGGAAGGTAGTTATTTTCTTTTTAGACAACTGGGGTTTTGTGTTCTCTAGTTCAGTTTAGTGTGATCTCTTGAATGTTCCTCAAGGGGAATTTGTTTGCATTATAAAAAGTAATGACAAATATGATATTTACACATGTGGATGGCAACTGAGATGATCTATTCTGAGGTGCATACCTCAGAGATGTTGTTCACCCACCTGAACCATTCTCTCAGATGATTAGAGTGCAGTGAAAGAGAAAGAGAGAGAGAGAGAGAGAGAGTGAGAAAGGATGTTGAAGTCTTCAGAGCGGTAAATAAAGTGTTTAGTTCAACTTGTATTCCTGTCTCTTTAAGCTCTGAAAGACACACATTTAGTCTGACCCGGTGGCTCTCATGTTGAATTGCATTCTTCCATTCGGCAGAGCATAGCAGCTGCCATTTCCGATGATTGTTTTCCTCCTCTGTAAATGTAAGGAAGGTATTGCAGGGAGTTTCTTTGTGATTATCTCTTTCCTTTCGAAAATACAGTGTAGTGTGCCCATTCTCTCTCCAAAATGACCCAATTTCAATAACCATTATCCCAAATATCAGGCAGACGTTTTGTTTGGGAGAAGCGAGAAAGAAATCCATTCAGGTCAATTTCTCTCTATTGTTGTCCATATTTTCCACAAAATACTTTTCAGTTTCTACAGATAATGTTTTAGAGCATCTTGAGAAACGGGTAACCTTGTGCACTGCTGAGACCCAGATCTGTCCTCAGACCAGTCATTAACCAGGTCCGGAAGCTAGAGAGGACTCTCAATTTGCTGGACCCAGATCAGTTTGGCCCCAGTTGGCCTACGGTATGTTCCATGGCTCTTCTCAAACACCAGGGCTCTTTCTCAATTCATCTTTCCACAATTCCTCACTTCCTCTTTCTAACCTTCCCAACTGTATTGAAGGTGAAGGTCCAAGGTCCCTTCCCACAGACCTTCTCCTACAATGTCTTTTGGGAAGAGGTGATGCAAGAAGATGTGTGGAATTGAGGAAAGATTAATTGAGAAAGAGCTCTGGCCTTATAGAATCAGATGTGACTGAGTCATAAGGAAGCTGAAAGCTGTTTTCGGTCATTGGGGGAAAGCCTTGTTTGACTTGCATTGTTTTGGGCTGTGAGGACCAAGGTCAGGGGAGTAGAGGTGACCTCTGAACTATATCTTCCCCAAACAACAGGATGTTTTCTCTTCAAACTCCCTGGTCAACAGATGTTTGTGGGAAACTCTTTAGGCTCGAGAAGGAAAATAAATGATTTTCTCTTGTTTAGATTTACTTACTTATGTAAACTTCTTGAAGTAGGTTATTGAAGGACGGAGAAGAACAAAATGACATCTGGTTGTTTGAAACATCTTGACATGAAGATGCAACGACTGAAAGGTATCAAATCCAAATAAAATAAATGTCACATGTGCCGAATACAACAACTGTAGACTTTACTGTGAAATGCTTACTTATGAGCCCTTTCCCAACAATACAGTTAATAAGTAAGAAAATTAGCAAATAGATTAAAACAATATATTAACGCAAAATAAAAATATCTTGGCTATATACAAGGAGTACAGAGTCAGTGTACTGGGGTGCGAGGTTGTTGGGGTTATTGATTGAGGTAATATGTACATGGAGGTTTGGTTAGGTGATTGATTGATTGAAGTACTATTTACATGTAGGTAGGAATCCAGTCTTTCACAGGCACAAATGTGAATTGCGTTGGTGTAAGTCTTGCCCATAGCCATACGGTGTATTTTGGGGTTAAAGTCTTCACTTTCTGGTATCCTCATCAACAATGCCCCTCACATACAACTGTACATTATGACAGTGGACAGACTGGTATTATAAAGACAGTAGAGGAGGGTGTTCACACCCTGCAGTTGTCCTCAGAAGTAAAGCACCCAGCTCCATCCCCAGCTCCATGACCCAGCCCCAGCTCCATGACCCAGCTCCAGCCCCAGTCCCAGCTCCATGTCCCAGCTCCAGCCCCAGCCCCAGCTCCATGACCCAGCTCCAGCCCCAGCTCCATGACCCGGAGTTTGAGTCACGCCTGATATCATTCATCCAGACTCATGATCACATTTTCCTGCTGCAATTTCAAAAGAGAATGAATAATTGATGTGGTCTTTGTCAGAATGGGAGGATAATCTGTGGCCTACAGAGCCAGATAGGGACAAGTCATCTGCTAGTGTCTCACAGCAGGACCGTGTGTGTGTGTGTGTGTGTGTGTGTGTGTGTGTGTGTGTGTGTGTGTGTGAGAGAGAGAGAATGCGTGTGTGCATGTGGTGTGTGCTTTTGCGAGTGTATGTGTGTGTCAGCGTATGTGCTGAGGGATGATCCAAGATGGTGCAGCTAATCAAGGAGACGGCCCAGCCGGCCTGTTTCTGCCTCATCTCTCCTCTGATGTAGAGTAATGGTCTGTAGGAGACTGTAGGAGGCACCACTGGGGCAGAGAGGAGCTAGCGTGCACCACACTCACAGATTAAAGTCATCATTCACCCACTCTTACTGGATAGGATACTGCCCCTAGCCCCCTTCACAAGGAGGCTGAGGGAGCTGGGAGTTGCTACAGATGTACAGGAGTGGTGATAGAATGGTGTTCTCAGATGGTTTACTGTCCCCTCTATCTCTTTCTCCATTTCTCTCTCTCCGCATCACTCTCTCTCTCTCTCGTGTACATATTGGGTCAGAACAGCTGTGGCACTTCAAAGATGGTCTACTTTACGGACAAACACACGAGCACACACTCAGGGAGGAGGAGAGGGCCCAGTAGAGGGCTGGAGTGCACAGCACAGGGAGGAGGAGGGCAGCAGAGGAGGGCTGGAGGAGTGCACGGGGGAGGGGAGCATATCTGCGCCCTCTTGTGTAGGGATCAGTGTTCATGGACAATGAGGCAGAGCCATTGAGAGTCCTGTCACATCCGTCAGTAGGGCAGGGGGGAGAGGGCGGGACTGGTGAGTGGACAGGGGACAGGGTGAATGAAGAGGGGAGTGGAGAAGGGGACGGAGGAAGGAGAGGGAGTGGAGGGTGGGTCGGTTGGAGCCTGAATAGGGTACTCTGTAAGAGTATGTAAGAGGACGAAGCAGAACGGGATGCTGGCCCATTGAAATGAGGGGACCTTGGAGTAGAGCAGAGAACAGCTAGCAGGCTATAACATGCTGTACAGAGCTGGGTGATCTCTGCCTCCTCTCCACACTTTCATCACAGATCAGTATGCAAATAATGTTCCCTACTCTTCACGTCAAAGGAGGAAGAGGTTCGACAGAGATTTTGAGGTTGAGTCAAGGATATAGGGAGGGAAATGTATTTAGCAGTACATAGATTCAACAGCAAATATATTCTCAGTCCACTAAATACATTTGTAGAGTCTATAAAGGTACGAAGGTACGTGTACAAAGGGAAGTCCACAAGAGTCAATGTACCTACAGTCCACTGCATGGTCCCAAGCTATCACAGTGGTTGTGATCGTAGTACTAAATACTGTACTTGTAGCCTACTAAAACCAAGCACACCAACTGAAATGTTCTGTTGTGGCAAAATGGTTATGTTACAGTCTAATGATATGTAAATGCTTGAGTTGAAAAGTACTATCTATCGATCTATCGATCGACCGACCGGTAATTTTCCATAGCTGTCCACTACCCTCTTCACACACCGCACAAAGGCGTGATTTGCTGGTGGCTCCTTATCGCTTTGGGCACCAGAGACCCAGCTCAAGGCCAAATTCTTCTTCATACTGAATAGGCTTTAAAAAACAAATCACTTCCTTCTCTTAGACATGTAGGCTAGGAGAGGCAAGCAGCTCATTGTGTAAAATAAGTGTATAATGACTGTGTGACTCTAACTTTTGAGTTCCTCTCCTGTTTATCCTGAGTGATCTCCCTTGCAATTGCTTGAATAAACTCTTACTGCTGATAAAGAAGTTCTGCCTGATTCCTGGAGTAAGTTTTTGTCAACACTCCTCTACAGACACATTTATTCCTCATATTTACAAACCATAATTAATAGTCAACATGATTGTTGTCAAATGTCACTGAACGACAGTCTTATCTACAGAGTGCCATCCATGTTTAAGGAAGAGCCATTGCTCATCTCTTTAACTGTCTGGCTCACTGTTAGCGGTTTGTTTCATTAGCATTTATTACTTCCTCTGTAAAAATAGAATTCATTTCCCTCCCAAACATAAGTGATGAATCCTTCATCCTTTCACTAATTGTACTTTCAGCTATTTTATTTGCCCATGAAAAATCCATGATTTTTTTCCTGTAGCGGGTTGCCGAGGGCAGAATACTTATTGCCTCCAAAAGTGGCAAAGTTGGAGAAATGAGGTGTCACACTTGGGTTTGAGGGTAAATAGACAGTGTTGTTGGAGGCACATCATTGTTGCTGGCCCTACTAATAGAGGAAATGCATCTGAGAGTGCTGTCGCAATTTATCTGCAAATCAGTCCAGGTCTGGAATAATTGACTTCATTTAACTTCATTTAGTTTTTTTAGTAATGGCCATTTTCTATTGCTCAAACCAATGTGTTATAGTCCTCTTCAAATTGCCATGTCGAGTGAATGACTTGTTGAAATTGTTTCTTCTGTTAGTTTTACTTTAAAATGTCAGTAGCTCAATTTAACAAAAAATCATCCAAAATGTAATGTCAAACTCATATAACAGGATTAGGAAACTGGTCTAGAATACTTTGTATTGGACATGAACAGTGATATTGACATGTCCTCCACCTCTCCTCATCACTATGTCATATATCATTATTTCTAAATGAACACTTGTAGTTGGAACTGTAACACAGGTTCAAGCCTCTACACTGTGACCTCATTCCACCACTGCCTACGGGCCTGCTCACAGGCAGACATACAGTACAAACCGCTCCATCCATCCCAGCCCGGGCAGGCAGGAATTGTACAACCGTCACCCCACTCAGAGTGCCTGTCACAGCTGGGGGGGTAGAGTGGTATTGGTATTCTGAGTGCATGGGCCCTGTGGTATTCAGAGTAGGACTGGCTTTGAGCTGGCTTTGTTCCAGACCGGGGTGAAGAGAGGGAGGGGCGGTAGGGGCGAGGGGTCAGGGGTTAAGCCGATGGGATCCTCGGAGATGGGGCCTCGCTGAGAAAAGATGGTAATGACCTGAACGATGATTCACCACATAGGCATCCATCACACACCAACCTCCCATTGAGACAAACAGCTACGGCAGTGGAAGGAGAGGTGTGAATGTGTGAGTGTTTTGAATCATGTCATCTCAGCACTGCTAGCGCGGGGGTATGCGTGATGGTATTTGAAGTGCTTGTTGACTGTCATGGTGGTAGAGTAACGCCTTCATATAATAAAAAGCTTCTGTTTTTCTTTTTCCATTTGAGGCCCGAGCTCTTATCGGTTGTGAGTTTAAACTGTTCTAGTTGTCTAATTTCATCACAGTGTGTCAGTATGGCTGGCTGGCCTACATGACAGACTGCAGCTTTCTCTCTCTCAGCTCATTTCTCTCTCTCCCTCTCTCTCGTTCATTCTTTCTGTCTCTGTCTTTCTTTCTGTCTTTCTCTCTCATTTTTCACTCTCCATCTCTCTCTTCCCCCCCTCTTTCCCTCGTTCTCTCTTTCTCCCCCACCCTTTCTCTTTCTGTATCTTTCTCCCCCTCCCACCCCTCTCTCGCTCTCTCTCTCTCTCTCACTCTCTCTGTTCAGTGCAGTATGAGCAAGGTTAATTAAAGAGTCTCTCAGAACAGAGAGATAACACCCAGCCTCATCTCAGGGACAGCAGACACATCACATGCATCCCAAATGGCAACCTATTCCCTATATAGTGCAGTACTTTTGGCCAGGGTCCATTGGGCTCTGTTCAAAAGTAGTGCAATACGTAGTGAATAGTTTGCATTTGTGACACAGACACGGCTAGCTTACTCCTCTCTCTCATCGAGTTAAATATCGATTTATTTCACTAATCAATTTGTCTCTTTCTTTCTTACTCTCTTTCCTTTTCTTTCTGACGCTTTTGGACAAAATTCCAGTCTTGGGGTATCTGTTTTCATACCACGATGTGGTCTTTGTAGTGTCCCCTAGCCCTGTTGTGCATGACAATGTCCCACTGTGTGAAGAATAAGCCAAAATATTGGTCGATGTGGTTGTGTTGTGTGTTATGGATGATCCGTCTTAAAGTCAATACTCGATAGAGAACCCGAATGGCAGACTCTTTCTCCAGTGCGCAGAGAGGACCCCCATTCACTGTAAGAGATTAGAGGAGAGAGAGAGGGGGAGAGAGGAGGGAGACAAGTGACACAGTGGGGGTATAAGCTGGACCTAGTCCGTGCCAACTCCAGCCTCTCTCTCTCCCAGCACTAGGGTTAGGCCAAGCTATTTTTAGTGAGACTGAGAGACCTAGACACAGTAACCAACATGAGAGAGAGAGGGCCATCTCCCAGGCTCCCATACAAAATGCCAATGCTGCTCTGATAGCCAAGTGTGTGTGTTTGTGTGTGTGTGCCCCAGCACTGAGCAGCAAGACCAGTCTCCTGGTGCAGCATTCGTAATTAAACCCAAGACATACGGTTAAAAAAAAAAAAATGCAATTGGGCAGTGGAGAAAAAGCATGTGGTGGTGTGGTAGAGGATTGTAGGACGGTGTGTGTCTGCCTCGTGTGTGTGTGTGTTTGTTTATGTGTGTCCCAGCACTGAGCTGGGGCTGGGGCTGGGGCATTCTTAATTAAACCCAATGCGGTTCTAAAGGAATGTAAGTGGGCTGTGATGTGGTAGAGGATCGGAGGATGATGTGTGTGTGGAAGATTGGACGTTGAAACACATTTCCATTATAATGACATCTCGGCCGCAAATTAGGACGTAGCCCTGGTCCTATCTGGTTACCTGACCTCATAATCCACTGGCTGGCCCACTCAGATCCATGTTGACGCAATTAACAAACATCAATAAGGTTCATGTCTTTTCATTGCATTTGTGTTGTTAGTAGCAATATTAAGCTCAACAGTTGCATCATTGTCAGGCAGCCAGCAGGCACTAGTCAGGCAGCCCCCTTGGCAACAGGTGAATGCTGCATCCAGTCACTCTTTTATGTGTGTTTATTTTGGTTTCCTAGGCAACGGAATGGGGTCCAGACGATGACACCAGGAGGTCCTGTCAGAGCAAAGGGAAGACGGCGGTAAACGATGACTTTAAGGGTGTCCCCCCCAACCCACACACACACACACACACACACACACACACACACACACACACAGGATGCCACCCTGAATAAAAGCTTTTGCTTTAAAAGCGGGCAGTTGATTGGATGAGGAAGTGGCCCTTCTCCTCTCCTTCCAACGGCTGATAAACACTGTGATAATTTTGTTATTTCACTTTTTCTTTGTAGGAATTGAATGCCTTTTTCTCAAGAGGGGAGAAACAAAAAAGCAGTCACTTCTTTCTGAAACCTTTAGAACCTCGTCTGACCTCAAGTTCTAAAACAAAGTTACTCTATTTGCCAAAACAATATATTTAAGGAAAACTAAGAAGTTTCATAAAAAAAATGTCCCCCTCAATCGTCAGACAATGGTTCCCTCAATGTGTATGACAAACCTGCAAGTAAAGCAATTAGTTGCACTGTGTACTCCATATACTGCATATCACCTGTATATGACAAATAAACAAACTTGAATTCTTTCTAATAATGAGATGTGATTGGACTAGGTTTAGATGTGTTACATTTCATCTCACAGATGAAAGATAGACAGTCATTACAGTCATATCATTGAAGTGAGTGGTGAGTAATGCTGGCTCGTATTCATTAGTGCATACTGTAACAAACTGTAGCCAAATGTTTTGCAAT
The DNA here is from genome assembly GCF_057628025.1 of Oncorhynchus mykiss. Lineage (NCBI taxonomy): Eukaryota > Metazoa > Chordata > Actinopteri > Salmoniformes > Salmonidae > Oncorhynchus > Oncorhynchus mykiss. Next base: position 68,855,728 of record NC_143024.1, read on the forward strand.
GAAACAAGCAGCTTTTTAAATCAGGTTTCTTATCAAGTACAGGTAGACCCACGCAGTTTCGGTCAATTTTCTTCCATTTGGTTTCTAGTGAATACAACCATGCAATTGTATGAATTGTATGTAATTCTCTAACCTATAACATCTCTGTACTCTACCACCCCCTGTAGGTGGAGTGTCAGAACTACATCCGCGTCCTGCTGGTCAATAAGACTGAGGTCATCACCTGTGGAACCAACGCCTTCCAGCCCCTCTGTATCACCCGGGAGGTAAGGGGGAGGGATGGATGGAATGATATCTGTCAGGGTGGATGGGGTTCAAGGAAGAAGTAGAATGGAGTGAAAACCTAGGGGGTAAGGGGGATAGGGAAGGAATGATAAGAAGGTAAAGGAGGATGGTGAGAGGAAGAAAGAGTGGATGGAGGGAAGAGGGGGATAGAGTGATAACTGGCAGGGTGGGGGGTGAATGATGGAGGGAATAAGATACAGACTTGAATATAAACATCAAACAGCCATATGGTCTGGAGGAGACTTTAGAGGTAGGGGAAGACAGTAACAACACTATAATTTTCTTACTCTCTATCTCTATCTCTTTCTCTATCACCCTATTTATCTTTCTCTCTCTCTATCTCTATCTTTTCTATCTCTATCTTTTCTATCTCTCTATCTATATCTCTATTTTCTATCTCTATCTATATTGCTCTCTATATCAATCTTTTCTATCTCTATATCTCTATCTTTTCGATCTCTATATCTATCTTTTCTATATCTATCTTTTCTATCTCTATATCTATCTTTTCTATCTCTATATCTATCTTTTCTATCTCTATATCTATATTTTTTATCGCTATCTATATCGCTCTATATCTCTATCTTTTCTATATCTCTATCTTTTCTATATTTTCTATCGTTATATCTATATATCTCTATCTTTTCTATCTCTATCTCTATTCCTCTTTCCCTCCTCCCAGGTAGGGAATATGAGTAGTGTGTTGGATCGCGTGAACGGCGTGGCAAGGTGCCCCTACGATCCTCGCCATAACTCCACGGCGGTGGTGACGGAGAGCGGCGAACTATATGCCGCCACAGTCATCGACTTCTCTGGTCGCGACCCTGTAATCTACCGGAGCCTGGGGGGCATGCCACCCCTCAGGACGGCCCAGTACAACTCCAAGTGGCTCAATGGTAACATACACACACACAAACACACACCACACACACACACTGCCCACCATGTGTTAGCTCATTTATCATTGTGTAGTGTCAATTAAAGTGGATTGTTGCATAAGGGCTAAGATCTTTGTCAGAGATCCAGCGCTTCCAGATTGTTAATTGTCTTGATGCAGTCTATCAACCATGTTTCTCAGTGGAACTATGTCCTACCCTTTCCTAGTATCCTAGTACAAAAACCATGGTAATTTGGCACCCCAAAAAGCGATTTGTGTAATCCACCACAGTGTTGTTGAATAGGGATCACAGAGGTAGGAAGGGTGTGGACAGTATGAGCTGGTGTTGGCTGGCACCGTAGAAAAGCTAAGTTAGATAAACCTCCATCAGCCCCAAAAGTCATGGCTATGTGTCTATAATATCCCTGTTGCTGACACTAAGTTTTTTTTTTACTGAATGCACCTCCAAAATACATCCTGACTCATGCAGAAAAAAGACAAACCTTCCAGAGACGGTGCTTCTCATCTGCAATAATTCAAACACAGCAGCCACACAGTTCTTGGCTTCACAGAGTAGGGGGAGAAAGGGGAAGGAAGGAGAAGAAAGAAGAAGAAGAGGAAGAAAAGGGGAAGAAAAGGGGAGAGAGGAAGTGTGAGTAGGTAGAGGTAGACGCCACAGTGGTAGACCAGGAGAGAGGAGAGACACTCAGGAGTCAATGAATGGTGTAAGAATGGGAGGAGAGGAGGTGAGGCTTCATTAGTGGGACAAAGAGGAAAAGGGTAGGAGGCTAGAGAAGAGAAGTAAGACTCAGTAGGAGCAGACAGAAGGAGAAATGGGGTGAGAGGAAAGGTAGGAGATAGTGGTATACAGGCCAGGCACAGGAGAGGTGATATACTCAGAGACTCAGAAGGCAGTGAGCAGTGTAATTATTCCTCGCGTCAGGGAGAGGGTGAAATTACAGCGTGCTGCATGCTTCATGCTACACAGGGCTCTCTTCTGACAGTGTGTGTGTCTGAGGTGTGTGTGTTGGGGAGGTGGGCTTTACCGAAGCCTCTCTAGCAAGCGAGTGAGGGAGCAAGCAAGGGAGGGAGGAGTGGAGAGGCGAAGAGAGCGCTCTGCTCATCAGCATAATCACAGCTAGTTGCAGACAGACAGACACCACACCACTCACTTTAGTTACACACCACCTTTTCTTTCCGTTCCCTCAGCCCACCTAAAAATACACACAGCCTCTTGGGGCAAAGCTCCATTTCTTCCTCCAGAGTCTTGAGCTGGATCGAGCAACCTCAGAGGAGACTGAGTAAGAATTAAAATCTCATTTCTAGTCATAAGCCTCCCCAGTTAGGGGGATTCACAAACAAACAGACAGAATAGAACAGAGGGGGTTCTGAATCTAATCAATCTGTTCTTTATTGGATTGGGACCTGCCAGGTACTGACCAACTGTTTTTATTATAAATGAGAATGAAGTGGGGAGCTTGGGGAGCATTGAGGATGTAGAAGTCCCTAAAGAACACAGGCAGGCAGGCAATAATCTCTTCTCCCTCTCTCTCTCGCTCTCTCTCTCGCTCTCTCTCTCTCGCTCTCTCTCTTGCTCTCTCTCTCGCTCTCTCTCTCGCTCTCTCTCTCGCTCTCTCTCTCTCTCGCTCTCTCTCTTGCTCTCTCGCTCTCTCTCGCTCTCTCTCGCTCTCTCTCTCTCTCTCTCTCTCTCTCTCTCTCTCTCTCTTGCTCTCTCGCTCTCGCTCTCTCTCTCTCGCTCTCTCAAATTCAATTCAAAGCACTTTATTCAATTCAATGCAAATGGAACAGACAATAATCAAAATGTAATTAAACAAGGTAAAACATTAGTGAACATTGCACTCACATAATATATATATATATTTTTTTGCCCAAATAATAATAATTATATTATTGCCAATGTACAGTGTTGTAACAATGTGCAAGTAGTTGAAGTATGAAAGGGAAAATTATTATACAGATAAATATACGTTATATTTACAATGCTCCACTGTTTGCCCTTTTCTCATGGCAACGGGCCACAAATATTGCTGCTGTGATTGCACACTGCGGTATTTTTCCTAACAGATATGGGAGTTTATCAATGTTTGATTTGTTTTCAACTTCTTTGTGGGTCTGTGTGATCTGTGGAAAATGTGTGTCTCTAATGTGGTCATCCATTTGGCAGGAGGTTAGGAAGTGTAGCTCAGTTTACACCTCATTTTGTGGAATAGCATTCTAGATTGCGCTGTTATTTTTGTTGATTCTTACCATTGGTTCAAATATCTTTTTGCTTTTTCATAATTTGGTTGGGTCTAAATGTGTCTGTCCTGTGGCTCTGTGGTGTCTGTTTTTGTTTGTGAACAGAGCCCCAGAACTAGCTGGGTGAGGAGACTCTTCTCTAGGTTAATCTGTGTAGGTGAGGGCTTTGTGGTGGAATGTGTGGGCATTGCTTCCTTTTAGGTGGTTGTAGAATTTAGCAGGTATAGTCCTAATTCTGCTCTGTTTGCATTACACAAAGTATACTTTGGCAGAATTCTGCATGCAGAGTCTCAATTGTGTGTTTGTCCCATTTCATGAATTCTTGGTTGATGAGTGGACCCCAGACCTCACAACCATACAGGGCAATGGGTTTGATAACTAATATAAGTATTTTTACCCAGATCCTAATTGGGATGTTGATTTTTATGTTCCTTTTGATGGCATAGAAGGCCCTTCTTGCCTTGTGGAAGTTACCTGTGGTGTTGATGTTTAGGCTGAGGTAGGTGTAATTCTGGGGCAACAGTGTCTAGTTATAGTTTGTATTTGTTGTCTTGGCTTTTTGGGGGAAACATTATTTTTTGTCTTACTGAGATTCACTGCCAGGGCCCATGTCTGACAAAATCTGTGCAAAATAGCAAAGTGCTGCTGTAGGCCCTTCTCGGTTGAGTCCGTAGGGTGAGGCCTGGTGAGGTGCTGCAGACTGTTCTAGTTCCATTTATCATCCTTGAGATGACAGTGCATGTCAGAGCAAAAACCAAGCCATGAGGTTAAAGGAATTGTCCATAGAGTTCCGAGACAGGATTGTGTCGAAGGCACAGATCTGGGGAAGGGTACCAAAAAATGTCTGCAGCGTTGAAGTCCCCAAGAACATAGTGGCCTCCATCATTCTTAAATGGAAGAAGTTTGGAAACACCAAGACTCTTCCTAAAGCTGGCCGCCTGTCCAAACTGCGCAATCGGGGACGCAATCGGGGACTCCAAAAATGAGTCACAAGCTTTTTTTGAAATCAACAAAGCATGATAATATTTTGTTTTGTTTTGTTTGTTTGTCAATAAGGGTGTGCAGGGTGTATATGTGGTCTGTCGTACGGTATTTTGGTAAGAAGCCAATTTGACATTTGCTCAGGACATTGTTTTCCTTGAGGAAAGAGTCTGCTGTTGATGATACTGCAGAGGATTTTTCCAATATTATTCCACGGTATTTATCTGGGTCAAATTTATCTTCACTTTTGTGGATTGGGGTGATCCGACCTTGGTTCCAAATTCTAGGAAAGATGCCAAATTTGTGGTCTGTGTATTTTATCCTTTCGTTTAGTATACCATCAACACCATAGTCCTTTTTGGGTTGGAGGGTTTGTATTTCTCTCTCTCTCTCTCTGCATCCTGGGAGTGTTGGTGCATGTTGGGAATTGTATGAGTGAGTGTGAGTGGTGTCTGTAGTTAGATCGCCTCTGTTTTCTGTTTCCTTTCTTGGTGGTTTTCCTTTTTCTATGCATGATTGAGTATTTTTGTGTTTTAGTGGTAGAATTAGGTATGTTGTAGTTCTTGTTGGAATTGCCATTGTTTTGGTGGGGATGGCGACCCACATGGGGATGCCATCCCTGTCACTTCGGCATGGCTTCACGTGTGTTACTGAAGCTACTGTCACTGGAGGAGTTTCTGGTCACTGTAGGAGAGAAGGTAGGCTATGGAAATGTTGCTTATGTTGGATGAATAAAGCAATGGTGTTTTTTGTTAAAGAAGAGCGTCTTGTCGATCGGATGGTTGTGCATGGTGCAATGGTGTTTTTTGTTAAAGAAGAGCGTCTTGTCGATCGGATGGTTGTGCATGGTGCAATGGTGTTTTTTGTTAAAGAAGAGCGTCTTGTCGATCGGATGGTTGTGCATGGTGCAATGGTGTTTTTTGTTAAAGAAGAGCGTCTTGTCGATCGGATGGTTGTGCATGGTGCAATGGTGTTTTTTGTTAAAGAAGAGCGTCTTGTCGATCGGATGGTTGTGCATGGTGCAATGGTGTTTTTTGTTAAAGAAGAGCGTCTTGTCGATCGGATGGTTGTGCATGGTGCAATGGTGTTTTTTGTTAAAGAAGAGCGTCTTGTCGATCGGATGGTTGTGCATGGTGCAATGGTGTTTTTTGTTAAAGAAGAGCGTCTTGTCGATCGGATGGTTGTGCATGGTGCAATGGTGTTTTTTGTTAAAGAAGAGCGTCTTGTCGATCGGATGGTTGTGCATGGTGCAATGGTGTTTTTTGTTAAAGAAGAGCGTCTTGTCGATCGGATGGTTGTGCATGGTGCAATGGTGTTTTTTGTTAAAGAAGAGCGTCTTGTCGATCGGATGGTTGTGCATGGTGCAATGGTGTTTTTTGTTAAAGAAGAGCGTCTTGTCGATCGGATGGTTGTGCATGGTGCAATGGTGTTTTTTGTTAAAGAAGAGCGTCTTGTCGATCGGATGGTTGTGCATGGTGCAATGGTGTTTTTTGTTAAAGAAGAGCGTCTTGTCGATCGGATGGTTGTGCATGCCGTACTTCTTAAATGTATGTTTATTTAAGTTACTCTGCTTTTTCTCCATCTACAAAGGTAACGATTTTGAATGTACCGCCGTTTATTCCCAATGAGCTATTGGAGATGAGAGATGTTTTACACATTTCTAAACTCTCTGATGTGAATGTGGGTTTGCTTTCTTTGGATCAGGAGAAAGCTTTTGACCATCTTTGACGACCAGTACTTGTTCAAAATAGTGAAAGCCTTTTGGGGATGTTTTTTTGTCTTGGATGAGTCTAAAGTATGCTGGGGTTCTCATGTATGGTGAAGGTGGGGGTGGTTTGAGCTGACCCTTTCCCGTTCATAGGAGTATTAGGCAGGGATGCCCAATTTCAGGACAGTTATCTTGTCTGGCAATTGAACCAGTGCTTTGTTTTTTATAAGTGAGGTTTCTCTGTGCCAGGGGTTATGAAGGGTCCCACAATAGCACTGTCTGCTTATGCAGATAACGTGTAAGTTTTTATTACAGGGGTTGAGGATGTTATGGTTCTCTCAAATGCTCTTAAGGTGTATGAGGAGGCCTCCTCAGCTAGAGTTAATCGGGAATAGAGTGTGTTCCTGTGGGCAGGTCATCTTCAAATAGGAACCACTCCATGGTTACCATGGGGGCTTCAGTGTGGCAGAGATGGGATGAAGACTGGGATTTATTCTAGAATCTGATCTGAAAAAATGTGTGTGCCTGATTGTCTAGGTGGAAATGGGTTCTAGCCCAGCTGTCTTATAGGGGAAGGGTGCTGGTAGCCAATAACCTAACCAACCGCCTCTACCCTGTGGCACAGACTAATGAGTTTACAGACACCAGGGGGCCTGATAAAAGAGCTTCAGAGGACCCTTGTCAATTTCTTCTGGTCTGGACAACATTGGATTAAAGCTGCAGCCCTGTACCTGCCACTGCACGAGGGTGGGTAATACCTGGTGGACATTTCTTCTAGGGTCATGGCTTTCTGGCTTCAAGCAGCCCAGAGACTGTTGTACAGTGATGGTTCTAGCTGGGTTGATACAAATCAAATCCAATTTTATTTATCATATACACGTTTAGCAGATGTTATTGCGGGTGTAGGGAAATACTTGCGTTTCTAGCTCCAACAATGCAGTAATATCTAACAATTAACAACAATACACATAATACACACAACCTAAAAGTAAAATAATGGAATTGAGGAATATATAAATTCCTAAATTCCTACAGCCTACACATTGATGAGGAGAGCGGGCTGTTTGTGCCTAGACAAGCACCTTTTCCTCTTAATAAGGGTCTGACCCTTTTTTTCAATTTTCACCTAAAATGACATACCCAAATCTAACTCTAGCTCAGGACCTGAAGCAATGATATGCATATGCTTGATACCATTTTTTTTAAACACTTTGTGGCAATCTCAAATTAATGTAGGATAATATAACACATTAGATCTGGTAAAAGATAATACAATGAAAAAAACCTGTTTATTTTTTTTCATCATCTTTGAAATGCAAGAGAAAGGCCATGATATTATATTGCAGTTTAGGCGCATTTTAGATTTTGGACACTAGATGGCAGCAGTGTGTGTACAAAGTTTCAGATTGATCCAGTGAAGCATTGCAATACTGGACAATATTTTGTCTCTGCCCAAATGTGATACATTTTCAAGTACATAACTACAGAGAACATACAAAAATGATATGGTAATACAAAATTTAAGTTTACACACTCCCAGGAATGTCATACATGATGGATCTTTAGCTTATACACTAACTTTCACACATCTAGATGGCTGAGTAGGGTGGGTGTGGAGCCAGAGACAGCAGGGGTTCAAACTGTAGATCCCACTTCCTACATTTGAATATAAAAATTGATTTTATCAAACAAAACTATGCTACATTTGATCTCTGGGACCCTCGGGATGACAAATCAGAGCAAGATTACTGAATGTACATTATTTACCTTCAGAGGTGAATGTATCAAACAAGTTGCTGTAAAAGTGTTTTGTTGTTGTGCACTCTCCTCAAACTATAGCATGGTATTTTTTAACAGTAATTCCTACTGTAAATTGGAAAATGCAGTTAGAGAATTTAAGCTTTCTGCCCATATAAGACCTGTCTATGTCCTGGAAAGTTTGCTGTTACTTACATCGTCATGCTAATCACATTAGCGCACGTTAGCTCAACCGTCCTGGTTGAGGAACACTGATCCCGTAGAGGTTAAAGCTAGAGGGAGTGATTTATCTGACCTGACTCCATTCTATGAGTCTGTTATGCAGGCTTGGAGAGTTTTCGACATGTCCCGTAGGGCCGGCACACCACTAGGGATGTGGCTTTTTGAAGAGGCTCTTTTTTTATAACAATGTCATCCAATCCCGTGCTAAGAGCTCAGCCAGCCTACGTTCATGTCTGTTAGGTGTGGGGTGTGCCAAGCTGAGTCATCTGATGCTGAGCAGGAGCAGATTGTTGGAGGAGCTGGGAGAAAGAGCGGAGATCCGATCATCTTGCCTACTGTGAAAGGTCGTAGCTGAGGTCTGCGATTCCTTGCCAGTACTTCATCGGCAGTGTGTGACTGATACTTCCAACTCTGATCGATGGACGGAGGGTCTGGATTATGTTTTCCCTGCGCTGAATGTAAGTGCTGCGGTGGGGGCATTCAAGAAGGACATGGGTATTCTGTTGTCCTTCGACACCCCGGAGCTGGGGGAGTTCAATGCGGTGGGAAAGAAGGCCACATACATAATATGTGTAAAAGTGTCCCCTGCTTCTTCCCTGGAAGGGGTAAAGTCGACGAGGTGGTCGGATGTGTTGGTCAAGGTGCCTCCCCAAAAGGCTGTTGGCGGTCTTTATATAAACTGCCTATTGATAAGAGGACAGCTGACCTCCAATGGAGGATAATACATGGAGCTATAGTCACCAACATGCATCTGGTACACCTGGATCCAACTGTTGGGGAGGGGTGTCCATTCTGAAACTCTGGCACATCTGTGTACCAGGTTGGTCGGGATGATTTGACCTGATTACTACTTGGTTCTCAGCTCTGGGAGAGGTTTTCTCTTCCCAACTGTTTATATTTGGGCCAAAGTACAGGTTTAGTCAAAGGGGTGTAGTGTTCTTACTTAACCTTTTTGGCGCAGGTGTTCCGCTAGCGACCCCCCTCGACAACATCCGGTGAAATTGCAGAGCGCCAAATTCAAAATACAGAAATAGTCATAATAAACATTCATAAAAAATACAACTGTTATACATCGGCTTAAAGATGAACTTCTTGTTAAACCAGCTGCTTTGTCAGATTTCAAAAAGGCTTTACGGCGAAAGCATACCATGCGATTATCTGAGGACAGCGCCCCGCCTACAAAAGCATACAAACATTTACAACAAAGTAAAGTAATTATAAAAGTCAGAAATAGCAATAAAATGAATCACTTACCTTTGAAGATCTTCATATGGTTGCAGTCACAAGAGTCCCCGCTACACAATAAATATTCATTTTGGCGCATTTTGTTCAGTAATCCACTGACTCAAAGGTGATCAAAACATGCAGACGAATACATCCAAATAGTACCGGTTAAGTTTGTCGAAACATGTCAAACGGTGTTTATAATTAATCCTCGGGTTGTCAATTGTCTAAATAATCAATAATATTTAAACTGAACAATAGCGTCTTCAACAGAAAGGAAAAACAACGAAGGGCGCGCACTCGGTCAGGCGGGCACTCGGTCAGGCGCGCAAACCAGCTCTGCATTCTTCCTCAGTCCACAGACAGAAAGGTCTCATTCTTCTTCATTTTTCAGAAAACAAGCATTAAAACAATGTCTAAAGACTGTTGACATCTAGTGGAAGCCATATGAACTGCAATCTGGGTCCTAACCCATTAGAGACTCTATAGGCATTCAATTGATAATACCCACATCAAAAAAATGCCACTTCATGGATGGATTTTCCTCAGGTTTTCGCCTGCCATATCAGTTCTGTTATACTCACAGAGATTATTTTAACAGTTTTGGACACTTTAGAGTGTTTTCTATCCAAATATACTATTTGCATATCCTTGCTTCTGGGCCTGAGTAACAGGCAGTTTACTTTGGGCACGCTTCTCATCCAGACGTCAAAATACTGCCCCCAAGCCATAAGAAGTTTTAACTTAGTGTCAGGGGCAGCTAAATTAGCAATCTGGAAGATGAAAGAGCAGTATTCGGGGACAGGCTTCTGTGGACGTGGTGGGTATGCTGGAGGAGATGTTGGCAGCAAGACAGAGGGTTGAGTTTGCCTATTATAAACTGGTTAATGACATTGGGCTGTTATGAGCATATGGGGTATTCAGTAGTTGTTGTGTTAAGTTACAGTGGAGGAAGATTTGGTGTTGTGTTTTTAATTGATGTTTAACCATTGATGTTTGAGTGTTTTATTGTGTTGTGGGTTCCCAGACCTAAAGTTTTTTTAAAAACTCTCTCTCTCTCTCTCTCTCTCTCTCTCTCTTGTTCTCTCTCCTCCTCCTCTTCCCCATGGTCAGTCAGTTACAGCCCTCAATCAGACTGTGTGGAGATTGAACAATCTGTTTGTTGGATTGACGCCCACACACGTTACGCAGCCTAAACATGTATATTATACTGTATCGACTGTGTATAGAGTATTAGCTCATTCAAATGCCACCTCTGACAGCAACCGGGCCGTGTGTGTGTGTGTGTGTGTGTGTGTGTGTGTGTGTGTGTGTGTGTGTGTGTGTGTGTGTCTGACAGCCTTGGGGAAGCAGTAGTGTTAATATACGCTGAAGCCTTTTTCTGGCTTCTCTCTCTCTGTGGTAATTATCTAGGACCCAGCACGAGGTCTGGTGAAACAGTACCACACGCGCACACACACACACCTTCATTTACATGGCTGTAAGCATCGGTTAGCTGACTGAACTGGGGAACTCGGTCCTCCATTAAACAGTATCATGAAGAGCCAGGTTAGGGAGGTAATGGTAGATTTGTCATGATAGCTTATCAGAAATGGATTACATGATTTTACATGGATTACATTACATGTAATTATTTACAGCAAAGCTGTGGGTTGTATAACATGGCTCCCCATGCTGGCATGTTAACATTAAGCTTACCCTAGAGACAATGATCAAACAGTGCGATAAAACATATGGAGAAAGCTAACTATAGGATAAGAATAATGGGACAGTGGATGAAGCTACAGCTGACAAGAAAATGTTGGTTAACATTTTATTTTGATAGTCCATCTATAGATGCTCCACTAACTATCAATCGACTATCATTAACATGTCAATGCATGTCTTTGGACTTGCAGCAGGGAAGCATCTGTAGATATCACCAAACATTGTGCTATTTGGTGAACTAGTCCGTCTCTACCACCATTTCACCCATTCCTATTGGCTGCCGCCAGCTACTACCTGCAGTTGTTTTTTTATGAGTGTTCTGAAATGGAATTATGCGTTCTGTTATTGCTTCTGATGCTGTTTCCATTCCTGCTGACCGCCTGCGTTCTCCTATAATCTCATTCTCTTAAAAGGTAGTGCTGGCCCCCGGGGCACTTATCATCATGACTGTTTGCAGGTTAATATCTACGCTCTCTGCTCTGCATCCAAGCTGTCCGTTTGTGTAAGAATGTGTGTGTGTGTGTTTGATATCACTGAGAATGAATGTTACCTTAGGGAAAGCAGCATTGACTGCACATACTGTGTTGTTCTCACAGCCCCACTGCTTCTCTAGTCATGAACAATCCTCCTCTACAGTATAACTCTACAGGGGAGAAGGCATGCTACTGGTTATCACATCTGGGTTCAAATAGTATTTAACATCTTTCAAATGCTGTCATTGAGTGTTTGTTTGAGCCTGAATGTAATGCCAGATGGGCAGAGTTTGCACTTTTGGAATTAAACCATTGGTTCCATTTTGTCCAGGCATGCTCAATAAAGCATATTTTAAATGTTGTTTGAACCCTGCTATGTCTGCTGTTAATGTGTTCAGTGTTGGGACTGAGGCTAACCCGTGTCTGTAATAATAACAACTCACAACAGGGAGACTGTTTGAGTGGCCGTACCATGTAGTGTTTCTGAGCACCAACTAGAATGGACGATGAAGTCACAGTCTATATTGATTTTGTTCCACTCATCGAGTGCATTTGTCTCATGTCTTTACCACATCAAGATTGATCATGTGTTCTGCCAATTTACAGATGGAGGAATGAATGCAGTGTACGTTTTATAGGATGACTGTGACTAATGAATTTATCTCCCAGGATGACTTTATTATCAACTTGACTGGACACATTCATTCGTCAGTATAAACTAGCATGACATTAAGAATCATCCCCTATGGCTGCATGGACTCTAATGCTCTCTCTGACTTTGTCTCCTCTTCCCCTCTGCCCTTCTTCCTCTCCTTCTCTGTCCCCTCCCCTCCTCTCTTGTCCTCTCCTCCTCTTCCTCAGAGCCCCATTTCATCTCAGCCTATGATGTGGGTCTCTTCACATTCTTCTTCCTGCGTGAGAACGCTGTGGAACACGACTGTGGGAAGACCGTCTACTCCCGGGTGGCCCGCGTCTGTAAGAACGACATCGGAGGGCGGTTCCTACTGGAAGACACCTGGACCACCTTCATGAAGGCCAGGCTGAACTGCTCGCGCTCCGGAGAGTTCCCCTTCTACTATAATGAGCTGCAGAGCACCTTCTATCTGCCTGAACAAGACCTCATCTACGGGATATTCACCACCAATGTGTGAGTGATGAGTAATAGTCTTCTTATGCAAGACACACACACACTCAGGAAAACACACACACACACACGCACTCATGTACAGGTGCAGTAACCACGCACGTACCCTCTCCCTCCCACCCCCACGCAAACTCCATTACTGCAGTTTCCAGGCCTAATGATTATCATTATTCAGCATCCACTTTTTGAGAACACTTAAGCTGTGTTTGAATACTCATACTAACTGCACTAGCCATACAATTTATGACATAAATTGAGTATATAGTATGCGTATTGGTCATAGTATGGGTATAGTTAGTATGCCGAAATTTCCCGGATGTCGTGCTACATTCGCCAAAATACGAAGTATACAAACAGTGGACACTATTTCCATGCTTTTAGTGCCCATAATGCAATTCTTCAGAAAATGGGTTGAGGGTTCATATTTTTTTCAGATTTGAAGAAAATGGCATAAAATATGCAGCCAAAATCCAACGAGAAAGGATACAAATACAAATAAATATTACTTTAACTAATTTTGATGTTAAGAATGTTAATGTTAAGAAACTGTTGAGCAAATAAGTTACCTTACACGTTATGTTGGCTGACAATTTGTTAGCTATGCTATCCTTACAAACAGTGATGGAAAAAGTATCCAATTGTCATACTCAAGTAAAAGTCTTAAAGTATTTGGTTTTAAATATACTTAAGTATCAAAAGTAAATGTAATTGCTAAAATATACTTAAGCAACAAAATATTTTCAAATTGCTTATTTAAAGCAAACCAAGATCACCATTTTCTTGTTTTTGAAGTTTACGGAAAGTCAGGGGCACACTCCTAAAATCAAGACATAATTTACAAATGAAGCATGTGTTCAAATCAAATTTTATTTGTCACATACACATGGTTGTGTTTAGTGAGTCCGGCAGAACAGAGGCTGTAGGGATGACCAGGGATGTCCTTTTGATAAGTGTGTGAATTAGACAATTTTCCTGTCCTGTTAACCATTCAAATTGTATCAAGTATTTTTACTTAAGTACTTTACACCTCTGCTTACAAACCACATAGCATATCATTACAGCAGTAGGTACCGGTATGTTAGCTAGCTAGCTAATGTTAGTTGGCTACTATTACATCAAACTTGCCAGTATATGAACGAAATACTATCTAACTAACTACCCAAAGTTTATTGACTTGATTATCCCTGTCATTCTTAGCTAAGTGGTATAGTCAATGTGTGTTCTCAATGGACATTTGGGTGCTTTCGTAAATTCGCTCTGGCTATCTACTCCGATTTCAGAGCACTCTCGTCTGAGTGTACCAGAGCGCAGGATAACTGATGAATTTACGAATGCTCAACAGCCGTTGAATATGGTCGGTGTCAGTAAACGTTGGCAAAAAAAGGCGTAATAAAATTGTTGCAAGCAGCACAGTTACAGTCACCAACACTCTTGATAACATGAAAATTGCCTAACCAGCTCTGCTTGGGCGAGTAAAATAGTCAGAGTGAGGTGTCCTCTCATTTGTGTCTGGAAGTAGCTAGCAAGTTAGCCAGTTAGCTTGGGTGCTTGACTGCAGTTGTAAGGTCAGAACACTCGAATCAACCCTACTGCCAGAGCGTCCAGTGTGCTCTGAACACTCCAAGAGCGAAACGCTCTGAATTTACAAACGGGCAATCTGACAACACTCTGAATTTACGAACGCTCAGATTGAATTTAAGAACACACCTGAAGTCGTAAAATGTCTAGCTAGTAATTTGTTATGCTAACAAGCTAGCAAGAGGTTGAATTGCAACAGCATCAACTTCCGGTAGACAGGCGAAGCGATAGTACGCTCAACTGAAAGGATAACGTTCCTTTACAGAATACTAAAATGAACTAATAGTATGTAGTTTTTACTCATTAAGTATGTATTATGCAGTATGTTAGTATGTCATCGACGGGGCTGTAGTGGAGCAGGTTGAGAGCTTCAAGTTCCTTGGCGTCCACATTACCAACAAACTTACATGGTCCAAGCACACCAAGACAGTCGTGAAGAGGGCAAAACCTATTCCCCCTCAGGAGACTGAAAATATTTGTCATGGGTCCGCAGATCCTCAAAAAGTCCTACAGCTGCACCATCAAGAGGATCCTGATGGGTTGCATAACTGCCTGGTATGGCAACTGCTCGGCCTCTGACCGCAAGGCACTACAGAGGGTAGTGCGTACGGCCCAGTACCTCACTGGGGCCAAGCTTTCTGCCATCCAGGACCTCTATACCAGGCGGTGTCAGAGGAAGGCCCTAAAAATTGTCAAAGACTCCAGCCACCCTAGTCATGGACTGTTCTCTCTGCTACTGCACGGCAAGCGGTACCGGAGCACCAAGTCCAGGTCCAAGAGGCTTCTAAACATATTCTACCCCAAGACATAAGACTTCTAAACATCTAACCAAATGGCCACCCAGACTATTTGCACCCCCCCTATTTTAAACTGCTTCTACTCTCTGTTATTATCTATGCATAGTCACTTTAATAACTCTACCTATATGTACATATTACCTCAATTACCTCGACTAACCGGTGCCCCCTCACATTGACTCTGTACCGGTACCCCCTGTATATAGCCTCACTATTGTTATTTTACTGCTGCTCTTTAATTACTTTCTATTTATTTTATTTTATTGTATTTTTCTTAAAACTGCATTGTTGTTTAAGGGCTTGTACGTGAGCATTTCACTGTAAGGTCTACCTACACCTGTTGTATTCGGCGCATGTGACAAATCAAATTTGACTTGATTTGATTAGCATGAGTATTCGAACACAGCTTTAGCCTGATTTGAGCAAGTGAGGCAGAGTAAGGCAGAGAGCCTTTTTCATTACACATTCTACCTGCACTAATGAGAATTGGGATGGTTAGAGGAAGGAATCTGTGGTTGTTTTCCAAATGGTACCCTATTCCCTACATAGTTTACTACTTTTCCTTTTCCTATAGTGCATTACTCTATGGGCCCTGATCAAAGGTAGTACACTACATAGGGAATAGGGTGCTAATCGCGACACATCCTGTGTGTTACTGTACTGTGTGAGCTGTGCCCTGACTCATAAGCCTGGGTTACACAGACCATTGTTTAAGGAATGGGGTATCATCCACTTCACTAGAGGGAGAAATGAGTGTGAGCAGAACAGAAGATGCATCCACAATGTGGATGTTGCCCTTTTGTGGAAAAGAAAGAACATGAATGTGGTCCATAGGTGAAGAGGAAGTGAGAGAGTTTTACCCTTTTCTGAAAGAAAGAAAATCTCACTGTGATGCTTTCACAGACTGAGGTTTTGGAGTGTGGAGTTGAGGGGTGTGGTATAGTACAGTTGTTGGTATTCAGATGTGTTCCATGCTCTGCTCTGCTGTGCTCTGCTCTCTCTCAGGGGTGAGGAATCATCCCCCTCGCCTGCTGCTGCTCTCACCTGTAAAGTTCTGACTCCCAGTAGGTGGCTGTTCTCCATCACTACCGGAGCTGAGGCTATCATTACTTCTCAGTACAGGACATATGTGCGTGGATGTGCATGTGCGCGTGTGTGTATCCCTCCCTCTTTCCCATTCCAATCTTTTGTCTCGGTCCCTATCTTTCTCTCAATCCCCCAGTCCCTCCCTAAAACTATTCTGAATAGTGTGATATCATAATGCAATCACAGGAAGCACTGTCTCCAACTGTCTGTGTTAAATTGAACATGGTCAAAGAACTCCCAGGAGTTTGAACTGTAAAACAGAACAGAGAGAGGGAGGGAGGGAGAGAATTAAGGGGGGAGTGAATGAGGGAGGTAAAGTTTGAGAGAGAGAGAGATATGCTGGTCTCCATCTGCATTTGCTTTTAGCAGCTGACTGGGTTTGCAATCATTATCTCGTCAGAGTAGTGAACTTAAGACCCTCAGAGCATGCTGAGGCCTTATAATTAACTCTGGACCTTATTGGCATCTCCCTCCCTCGTCCTTCCCTCTGTTACGGCCTCTGAGTGAGGCTTGACAGCATCTGTGTTTCTCACATTGAAATGGGACTGTCACTGGCTAATGTTGAAAATCCTGAGGTGATTTCATTGCAATGGCTTTCTCCATATTTGGTATGCGTTCTGAATGAGCAGCTGGATGCTGCTGCAGGTGTTATCGTAGAAGAAGCTGATTGGCTCACACAGTGATCTGATTTGGCATGTCTCCTCAGTAACCTGGTAACCATGGTGTCCTGGCATGGTGTAACGTGTGTGTGTGCAGCTATCTGAAGGGTGATACATATTTTTGCCTGATTTTGCCAGATTTTTTTCTAAACTTTTTCCTTCACCTCAACATAATAACATCAAATGCACCTTGAAATGAGCTATATTCCCCCTGGAACATGTTGGGTAAGAATCAAATAGATATACTATTACTATGATTATTCGCTTTACTTTTACAAATTATTCTTTCAGCTAAAAATACTACTTCCAGGCACCTTTTTTTAGCATGTGCACAATACAGTAATCTTTTGTACTGTATTGTAACATAGCTGCTGCTGTTTTATAGCTACCTGACTCAGTCTCCACTCATCAAAGTGATTGTTTCAGACTATAGCATTGTAGCTCAGATACTGCATTGTTATGCAGTAAAAATATATATGGATGGGCCTCCCGAGTGGCGCAGTGGTCTAAGGCACTGCATAGCAGTGCTACAGTAGCAGAGCCACTAGAGATCCTGGTTTGAGTCCAGGCTGTGTCGTAGCCGGCCGCGACCGAGAGACCCATGCGAGACCCCCAACCCCTTCCCCCAAAAAATTATAAAATAAAAAATAAATATATATGGATAATCTTAGCCTTACTTCATTTTCTGCTCGCTGCCTCCCTGCCTGTCGTACGGTACAGGGGATGCTGAGTGTGCTTTTTGTTTCTGCTGCGATGCAGGTATTCACTGGTTGGAAAAACATTTTTACCTTAACTGTGTCCCAAATACCATAGGGCTCTTTTGAAAAGGAGTTCACTATATGGGGAATAGGGTACCATGTGGAACACACTTGATGTATTTTTTCTGGGGTTTTTTTTCAATTGAGGTGAGGTGCACAGACTGCATTAGCTCCATATACCCTGCTGAGACTAGAGCCTGCCAATGATAGGCACAGCACATCTGTTACTGTGTGTGTGTGCATGCGCGCACTTGTGTGTAATTGTGTGTGTTAGAAAGTATTTTGTAATCCAGGTGTCTCTATGCCACACATACAGTTTGTATATATATACAGAGGAGAGAACAAGTATTTGATACACTCCCGATTTTGCAGGTTTTTCTACTTACAAAGCATGTAGAGGTCTGTAATTGTTATCATAGGTACACTTCAACTGTGAGAGATGGAATCTAAAACAAAAATCCAGAAAATCACATTTGTATGATTTTTAAGTAATTCATTTGCGTTTTATTGCATGACATAAGTATTTGATCTGTTGGCTGCTTTTCCTGTGGTCCAACTCGTCTCAAACCCTCTGAATAGGGTTGAGGTCGGGTGATTGTGGAGGCCAGGTCATCTGATGCAGCACTCCTTCACTTTTTTGTCCTGTTGGAAAAAAAATGATAGTCCCACTAGGCGCGAACCAGATGGGATGGAGTATCACTACAGCATGCTGTGGTAGCCATGCTGGTTAAGTGTGCCTTGCTTCACTGTGGGAACCACACATGCAGAGATCATCCGTTCACCTACAGTACTCTGCGTCTCACAAAAATACGGCAGTTAGAACCAAACATCTAAAATTTAGACTCATCAGACCAAAAGACAGATTTCTACCAGTCTAATGTCCATTGCCTGTGACTCTTGGCCCAAGCAAGTCTATTCTTCTTATTGGTGTCCTTTAGTAGTGGTTTCTTTGCAGCAATTCGACCATGAAGGCCTGATTCACGCTGTCCCCTCTGAACTGTTGATGTTGAGATGTGTCTGTTACTTGAACTCTGTGAAGCATTTATTTGGGCTGCATTCTGAGGTGCAGTTAACTCTAATGAACTTGTCCTCTGCAGCAGAGGTAACTATGGGTCTTCCATTCCTGTGGCGGTCCTCATGAGAGCCAGTTTCATCATAGCGCTTGATGGTTTTTGCGACTGCACTAGAAGAAACGTTCAAAGTTCTTCAAATTGTATGCATTGACTGACCTTCATGTCCCAAAGTAATGATGGACTGTTGTTTCTCTTTGCTAATTTGAGCTGTTCTTGCCATAATACAGTATGGACTTGGTCTTTTACCAAGTATGTATATCTTCTGTATACCACCCCTACTGTACTTTGTCACAACATAACTGATTGGCTCAAACGCATTAAGAAGGAAAGAAATTTCACAATTGTTTTGGTTACATGTTTCCATGTGTTATTTCATAGTTTTGATGTCTTCACTGTTATTCTACAATATAGAAAATAGTAAAAAATAAAGTATAGAACCTTGAATGAGTAGGTGTGTTCGGACTTTTGACTGGTACTGTATATATGGGCCATCTGGTGTGATGATGTGTATCATCCATGCTAGTCTGCTCTCTATGATTTATTATCATAGAAGCCTTCACCACTGAGCTCCACTGAGCATGTGCAGAAGCAGGCAATGGTTGTGTCCCAAATGACACCCTAATACCTATATAGTGTGACACGTTTGACTAGACCCTATGGGCCCTGGTCAAAAGTAGTGCACTGAATAGGGAATAGGATGCCATTTGGGATGAATCAGTGTCACTTAGCTGCACTGAGCATGTGCAGAAAAATGACAAAGTCCAGTGGATGTTGTTGAAGTCACCAGCTCTGGTTGGGCTCTTCTGCCTTTTTCTCCCATAACACTTTGCAGCCATAGGGGAACTGTACAATGACACAATAAAAACTGCTGTGTTATCCTGTCCGACTGGTTGGCTGGTGTGGTCAGGGACATCAACCTTTTACTCCCATAACACTGGCCATAGGGGAACACCAGCCAGCCACAGAGGAACAGTACCATGACCCCACAGAAAGGGTTGTGTCATCTGTACCGACTGGCCGGCTGGTTTATGTAAGAACATGAAGGGCACTGTGGATTATATCTCTTCTGCATCCCTAGGCTACATCCCAAATGGCACTCGGTTCCCTTTTTATTTCACTACTTTTGACCAAGGCCTAAGTCTAAAGCCCTGCTCCGCTCTCTACTTGGCTGCTGATTGCCCTTTTTGTGAGAGGAGCAGAGGAGGGACTGGGCTCGTGTTTTCTGACACTCTTTTTTCACTGTTCTCATCCCTCTCTTTCTCCCACTCTTTCCCCTCCACATTAAGACATAAAGACACAGTGAGCTGAGTGTGATTAAGAGGTTCTGTTTAATACCATAGGGACTGACTCATTGAGGGGAGGTTTTAAAATAGCCTAAATCTTTATTAACGGTTTAGACGTTAACAGTAACAATGGCTTCATTTGTAACTGTAACCACAGCCATGGTCACAACATAACACTTGGCTGCAGACTGCAGTCCCTGGGACACCACAGTGTCAGGGAGGCGGGGAGAGGGTGTATCTAGCTCTGTGGCTGCAGCCTGGTTAGTGGTTGTTGCAGCTAATTGTCTGTGGTTTTGTAAGTTGGGTTAGGTTGCTGGCTGCTCACCGCAGGAAGCACACTCACTCACTGACGCAGTCTCACACTCTCTGACAGTGTTAATGCATTTCTACAGAGCTCAATCGGATCTCCACGATGGTTGCTGGATACAAACCACTAAGGTGTAGGGACAATAAACGTATATACGTTTATAAGGCATGTATGACATACAGTGTTCATACTGTTCTCTGTAAGAACATAACAGATATAGAAATGTATAAAAGAAGAACGTAACAAATGTCAAACCATACAGTGATTCCATAGGGCCCTATTGTATCGTACTCCTCACCATCCCCGTGCTACAGTGTACCAGCCCATTTATGAGTGTGCTGGCATTCCATACAAAGGAAAGTATAGTAAAGTAGAGTTTATTGTACAGTAATTGTATTGTACAGTAAAGTCTGTTCAGTGCAGTGAGTGTGTGTGTGCGTGGGGCGAGGGGGGAGGGTGTATCTATTTGTGTGTGTGTGTATCTTAATTCACTTTAGCAGTCTCATGACAATTGTGAAGCACAGACACAGCTTCCAGCAGAATCACACGGGCAGTGTCTTTAATGCACCTGTAAAAGATGGGACTGTTAGACAGTGTGGTGTACATAATGGATCAATTTGAGCTCTCAGTTAGAGAGACGTATGAGCAACACTGTAACCTCTTTGTTCACTGGGTTTTTAACACTGTCTCTCTCTCTGTCCCTCTTCTCCCCCCTCTCTTATTCTCTCTTTCCATCTCTCTCTCTCTTTCTCCTCTCTCCCTCTCCTCTCTCCCTCTCCTCTCCTCGCCCTCTCTTTCTCTGTCCTACAGGAACAGTATAGCAGCGTCTGCAGTGTGTGCATTTAACCTCAGCTCCATCACCCAGGCCTTCAATGGGCCCTTCCGTTCCCAGGAGAACCCCCGCTCTACCTGGCTGCCCACCCCCAACCCCATCCCCAACTTTCAGGTACTACCCATCCCGACATTCATGTACTGCCCACCACCAACCCCACCCCCAACTTCCAGGTACTGCCCACCACCAACCCCACCCCCAACTTCCAGGTACTGCCCACCACCAACCCCACCCCCAACTTCCAGGTACTGCCCACCCCCAACCCCAACTTCCAGGTACTGCCCACCCCCAACCCCTTCCCCAACTTCCATGTACTACCCAACCCCTTCCCCAACTTCCAGGTACTGCCCACCCCCAACCTCTTCCCCAACTTCCAGGTACTGCCCACCCCCAACCCCATCCCCAACATCCAGGTACTACCCACCCCCAATTTTCAGGTACTGCCAAAACATCTTCTCCAACTTCCAGATACTGCCAACCCCCTACCCCTTCCCCAAATGTCAAGTTCTGCCCACCCCCAACCCCTTCCCCAACTTCCAGGTACTACCCAACCCCTTCCCCAACTTCCAGGTACTGCCCACCCCAACTCCATCCCCAACTTCCAGGTACTGCCCACCCCAACTCCATCCCCAACTTCCAGGTACTGCCCACCTCAACTCCATCCCCAACTTCCAGGTACTGCCCACACCAACTCCATCCCCAACTTCCAGGTACTGCCCACCCCAACTCCATCCCCAACTTCCAGGTTAGTGCTGGTCTGGAGCAAAATCCTGCTCACCCTGCGTGTTCCCAGAAACAGGACTAACAGACTCTGCATCTAGGTGGCACTGCATATAAGAACCAGGGATTGTGCACCCCAAAGCCCACATCATTGACTTTTTAGCAATGCAACTGTAGCTTTATGAAGACATTCATGTCATCCGGCATTTCAAAAGCATATTGTTGCTGTAGCTTGCCAGACACAGAGCTGTTGTTTGCCAAACAACAATCATTACAGTGTAACAGTATTGTAAGTGTGAATAAGCGTGATTACTGGAGGAGAAAATAAGAAGGAAATGACCACAGGCAGAGGCATAGTATTGATTTATTCAAAGCAACAATGACTATTAAGATGAAGTATTATTCCTTTTCAGTAACTTATTTTTTTCTCTCTCTCTCTTTCTCTTTCTTTCTTTCCCTCTGTCTTTCTTCACTCTTTCTCCTGTTCTCTCACTCCTCTCTCGCACTCTCTCTCTCATCCCCCCCTTTCCCTCCCTCCCTGTCTCTCTCCCCCTTTCTCCCTTCCCTTCCCATCCCCCCTCCCCTCCTCAGTGTGGTACCATAGATGACGACGGCGGTCCTAACGATGGTCTGACGGAGCGCAGCCTCCAGGACGCCCAGCGGCTGTACCTGATGAACGACGTGGTGCAGCCCGTCTCTGTGGACCCCTTGGTCATGCAGGATGACGTGCGCTTCTCCAGGCTGGTGGTGGACATCGTACAGGGTCACGACACACTCTACCATGTCATGTACATCGGCACAGGTCAGTTGAGTTCAAAGGTCAGGGGTCAATCATTTAAATTGACTTATAAAGGAAAGGGCACATTAGCAAGGTAAATCTCCCTAGAAGGAAGAAACCTAGAGAGGAACCCGGCACGCTTCACTAGCTGTCCAGCCAAAGGATTTTCTATAGTCATATTATAGAGCTCTGAGTTTTGACCTGAATAGGAAAACCTCTTGACTCTAGGCTGTATACAGCACAATCAATGATTTCTCATCATCTTCTTCCTCCTCTCTCCTCCAATCAGAGTACGGCACCATCCTGAAGGCTCTTGCGACCACCAATAAGAGCCTTCAAGGGTGTTACCTGGAGGAAATCCAGCTCTTCCCCGCTGGGGTGCAGGAGCCAATCTTGAGCCTGCAGATCCTTCAAAGTGATAGGTCACTGTTTGTAGGACTCAACAACAAAGTTCTGAAGATCCCTCTGGAGAGATGCTCCAACTACAAGACTGAGATGTGAGTTTCTTACATTTTTCTGTTTTGTACAAGTGCAATAAAAGCCAACCTAGCCAATAAACCCAACCTTATGGAAGAGTACAGGTGAGCAAAAGCTGCAACTACAAGACTGAGACATGAATGCCTCAGACTGATAATTATTCCACATTCTGCATGTCATCCCAGGGTTGTGGTCAGTGGTGTAGTGGATGGTAAACGCAAGTAGACACATCTTACCAACCTTTCGCGGGAAAAAACATTGAAAGTATAGGAAGCGTTACTTTTTTCACCGTTCCCGGCAATCAGAGACTGCGCACCAATGTTTTTACCACTACATCACTGGTTGTGGTATATTACCATAGAAATGTACAGAGTGTTGTTTATTGCTTAATTATAGTCACTTGCCATAAGTATAAAGTGCTGGAATTATACCAGCCTGAGTAACTGACTGTGCAGTCTTATCTCTTGGGACTCGGTACTAATATATGAATTATTTGATGATACACTACCAAAACAATAACACATTTAATTTGTTGCGGTGTTGCTTTTAATTAACCAAGCAGTGTTTCTAACAAAGAGTGAGAACAGAGAAAGGAAGCCTTACTTTATATTTTACTGTCTCTCTGATTCACGCTCATTTAGTGGGAGACGTGTGGCTCAGACTCTGCCCTGCCTGACTCCTGCCAGTTCAATATGAGTCTCTGAGTGTGAGCTCTGCTCAATGCTCTGGCTGTCATCTCCAGAATAAGCTGCCTGATGGCTGCCTCTGTCGTTCATCTAAACCTCCCCCCTCTCTCTCTCACGGCTGAGTGAGGAGGAGAAAAGCCCTCCCATCTCCCTCTCTCCCTCTCTCTCTCCTCTCTGTTTGTCAGGCCTTATGCATTTCATCAATGCTTTCAATCAACTCTCTAGAGCTGCATCCATGCTTTGTCAGCTCGCTGTGCAATATACGTATGCGGGTGTGCATGAAGGGCAACCGACTGTATAGGAGATTGTTGTATGTGGAGGAGTGTGTGTGTGTGTGTGTGTGTGTGTGTGTGTGTGTGTGTGTGTGTGTGTGTGTGTGTGTGTGTGTGTGTGTGTGTGTGTGTGTGTGTGTGTGTGTGTGTGTGTGTGTGTGTGTGGGGGGGGGGGCTCATGCATATGATGAATCAGCTCGCTCCTTTCTCCATCACATGTCACCAGCGGTAACACACACACAGACGCGCACACACACACACTCACTCCTCTCCGTCAGGTACAGTGGTGAATACTAAACAAGGTGTGAGTGAGGAGATGTGAGAGCAGAGCGGAAGCCTCGGTAGCCAGGCCTATTTAAAACACAGTGGGGTGGAATAATCACACTGGGCTTCAAGGGCACAACAGGGGAACACTGTCCTTAATCCTGCATGCTGCCTTATATCTGCCAGCCTCAGTAGCAGACACAGTCAGTTGTCAGGCGACACAGAGAGAGAGAACCATGCAGAACTGCAAATATACATGACAGGTGACGGGCTGTCAATCACTGTGATTTATTGTGATAACTAAGGTCGGCTCAGAACATGCAGGAAAGTGTGAAGGGCCTATTATTCTTTAGTTTAGGCTTTTAGGAAATCTTATTCAAATAAAAGTTGATGCAGAATGCATACATTTCACAGCCATAGATAAAGACACAAACAGGATTTACACAGAAATTGACATGGTTCTATTTTCTGTCTTTGCATATTGTTTGTCATTGCAATCCCAGGCTATTCTGTGTCTCAGCCCTCTGCCTCTGTGTTATTAAATCAGTCTGCAGGAGACAGTCCCAGGACAACAACACTCTACCTCTTTGTTATTAAATCAGTCTGCAGGAGACAGCCCCAGGACAACAACACTCTACCTCTTTGTTATTAAATCAGTCTGCAGGAGACAGCCCCAGGACAACAACACTCTGCCTCTTTGTTATTAAATCAGTCTGCAGGAGACAGTCCCAGGACAACAACACTCTGCCTCTGTGTTATTAAATCAGTCTGCAGGAGACAGTCCCAGGACAACAACACTCTGCCTCTGTGTTATTAAATCAGTCTGCAGGAGACAGCCCCAGGACAACAACACTCTGCCTCTTTGTTATTAAATCAGTCTGCAGGAGACAGTCCCAGGACAACAACACTCTGCCTCTGTGTTATTAAATCAGTCTGCAGGAGACAGCCCCAGGACAACAACACTCTACCTCTTTGTTATTAAATCAGTCTGCAGGAGACAGTCCCAGGACAACAACACTCTACCTCTTTGTTATTAAATCAGTCTGCAGGAGACAGTCCCAGGACAACAACACTCTACCTCTTTGTTATTAAATCAGTCTGCAGGAGACAGTCAGAGGACAACAACACTCTACCTCTTTGTTATTAAATCAGTCTGCAGGAGACAGTCCCAGGACAACAACACTCTGCCTCTGTGTTATTAAATCAGTCTGCAGGAGACAGTCCCAGGACAACAACACTCTACCTCTTTGTTATTAAATCAGTCTGCAGGAGACAGTCCCAGGACAACAACACTCTGCCTCTTTGTTATTAAATCAGTCTGCAGGAGAGAGTCCCAGGACAACAACACTCTGCCTCTGTGTTATTAAATCAGTCTGCAGGAGACAGTCCCAGGACAACAACACTCTACCTCTGTGTTATTAAATCAGTCTGCAGGAGACAGCCCCAGGACAACAACACTCTGCCTCTTTGTTATTAAATCAGTCTGCAGGAGACAGTCCCAGGACAACAACACTCTGCCTCTGTGTTATTAAATCAGTCTGCAGGAGACAGTCCCAGGACAACAACACTCTACCTCTTTGTTATTAAATCAGTCTGCAGGAGACAGTCCCAGGACAACAACACTCTACCTCTTTGTTATTAAATCAGTCTGCAGGAGACAGCCCCAGGACAACAACACTCTGCCTCTTTGTTATTAAATCAGTCTGCAGGAGAGAGTCCCAGGACAACAACACTCTGCCTCTGTGTTATTAAATCAGTCTGCAGGAGACAGTCCCAGGACAACAACACTCTACCTCTGTGTTATTAAATCAGTCTGCAGGAGACAGCCCCAGGACAACAACACTCTGCCTCTTTGTTATTAAATCAGTCTGCAGGAGACAGTCCCAGGACAACAACACTCTGCCTCTGTGTTATTAAATCAGTCTGCAGGAGACAGTCCCGGGACAACAACACTCTACCTCTTTGTTATTAAATCAGTCTGCAGGAGACAGTCCCAGGACAACAACACTCTACCTCTTTGTTATTAAATCAGTCTGCAGGAGACAGCCCCAGGACAACAACACTCTGCCTCTTTGTTATTAAATCAGTCTGCAGGAGACAGTCCCAGGACAACAACACTCTGCCTCTGTGTTATTAAATCAGTCTGCAGGAGACAGCCCCAGGACAACAACACTCTACCTCTTTGTTATTAAATCAGTCTGCAGGAGACAGTCCCAGGACAACAACACTCTACCTCTTTGTTATTAAATCAGTCTGCAGGAGACAGTCAGAGGACAACAACACTCTACCTCTTTGTTATTAAATCAGTCTGCAGGAGACAGTCCCAGGACAACAACACTCTGCCTCTTTGTTATTAAATCAGTCTGCAGGAGAGAGTCCCAGGACAGCAACACTCTGCCTCTGTGTTATTAAATCAGTCTGCAGGAGACAGCCCCAGGACAACAACACTCTACCTCTTTGTTATTAAATCAGTCTGCAGGAGACAGTCCCAGGACAACAACACTCTACCTCTTTGTTATTAAATCAGTCTGCAGGAGACAGTCCCAGGACAACAACACTCTACCTCTTTGTTATTAAATCAGTCTGCAGGAGACAGTCCCAGGACAACAACACTCTGCCTCTTTGTTATTAAATCAGTCTGCAGGAGAGAGTCCCAGGACAACAACACTCTGCCTCTGTGTTATTAAATCAGTCTGCAGGAGACAGTCCCAGGACAACAACACTCTACCTCTTTGTTATTAAATCAGTCTGCAGGAGACAGTCCCAGGACAACAACACTCTGCCTCTGTGTTATTAAATCAGTCTGCAGGAGACAGTCAGAGGACAACAACACTCTGCCTCTTTGTTATTAAATCAGTCTGCAGGAGACAGTCCCAGGACAACAACACTCTACCTCTGTGTTATTAAATCAGTCTGCAGGAGACAGTCCCAGGACAACAACACTCTACCTCTTTGTTATTAAATCAGTCTGCAGGAGACAGCCCCAGGACAACAACACTCTGCCTCTGTGTTATTAAATCAGTCTGCAGGAGAGAGTCCCAGGACAACAACACTCTGCCTCTGTGTTATTAAATCAGTCTGCAGGAGACAGCCCCAGGACAACAACACTCTGCCTCTGTGTTATTAAATCAGTCTGCAGGAGACAGTCCCAGGACAACAACACTCTGCCTCTGTGTTAATAAATCAGTCTGCAGGAGACAGTCAGAGGACAACAACACTCTTCCTCTGTGTTAATACATCAGCCTGCAGGAGACAGCCCCAGGACAACAACACTCTGCCTCTGTGTTAATAAATCAGTCTGCAGGAGACAGTCCCAGGACAACAACACTCTGCCAGAAGCCTATAAAGAGGTTATGTCTTTCTGAATTGGATTATCCAAAGACCTCTCCCTTTCTCTGTCCCCCTCTTTCTCCGTAGGCGTGGCGGATGTCAGTGGGTCTTATGAAGGACACCCACCAGGTGGGGTGACAAAACACATTGTCCTGCTGTCTGTCTGTCTGGCTGAGCCGGCCAGGCTGTTCTCCAGTCGGTCAGTGGCCTAGCCTGATCTGTGGGTGGCCATCCCAGTCCCATTCACACATACAGCCTTTCATAATGAAACCTCATAATAACTAGTGGAACTACAGCAATACATCAATTCATATTGGCTTCTTCAGCCCCCTCTGTGTGACACAATGGAGGTTTCTGTGGAGCAGTCTTGTGTAGAAAAACTACAGAGGCCATGGCATGGTTTATTTTGAAGTCTAAAGTTATCCGTTTTTTTTACAGAGATAACCCCTCGCTCTGGAAAAGGATCCTTCCTCTGTTACCACATGAATGGCAGTACTATACTAGTGTTCAGCCAGAGAAGGAAATGATTGGTTCTGTCTTTGCCCCCTATATTAGCATGAATGGATAGGATGTTAATGGAAATACATCACTGGGAAAACTCCTAATGTTTAAGTGCTGTTATTATGATATTTTTTATATCTGTGGCCATTCAGGGGGTGAACGGACAAGACAAAGATTGTAAGTGCCTTTGAACGGGGTATGGTGGTAGGTGCCAGGCGCACCAGTTTGAGGGTCAAGAACTGCAATGCTACTGGGTTTTTCACACTCAACAGTTTCCCGTGTATATCAAGAGTGGTCCACCACCCAAAGGACATCCAGCCAACTTGACACAACTGTGGGAAGCATTGGAGTCAGCATGGGCCAGCATCCATGTGGAACGCTTTCAACACCTTGTAGAGTCCATGCCCCAACGAATTGAGGCTGTTCTGAGGGCAAAAGGGGGTGCAACTCAATATTAGGAAGGTGTTCCTAATGTTTTGTATGCTCAGCTAATGTGTACAGCTTTGAACGGTACAGTGTGCCTGGTGTCTGTTTAGGGATCAAATCAGCCATATTGCTTTGCACAGTGTTGTCTGTTTAGTGGTGACTTACTGCTATGTGCTGCACCGCCTACAGAGGTGGTGTAGTCTGCCCTCTGTTAGTGAAAATGACATCTGACCTCCCCAATGGCCACTACCTACTGCTAAGTACAGCCTCCACCTCCACTCTCAATCTCTCTCTCTCTCCTTCTCTCTGTGTTTTCCCTCTCGAACTCGCGCTCTCTCCCTCTCTCACCTCCACTTTCTGTAAGTAAGTAGCCTTATTTATTCTGCAGCGGCTGCAGTGTTGTTTGCATGGTAGTGATACGTTGTAGCCAAGCTGCGCCAGCAAAGTAGCTCTGTCAACACTTTCACTGAGGCAAGGTGTTCCAGGTCCATACATACAGCTCAATGGCAGGATTGGGAGGTGGCGTAATAATGTTGTGAATGTGTTAAATCAAGATAGAAGCCCTGAGATGCTAACCACTTACCCCTACTTCCCTGCCAACCTCTTAAGTGTAGTACCCTTGATGTTTAGGTGGTGAAGGTGAAGACAGAGTAGGAGTGGGAGTTTTGCTTGCTTTGTGATTTACAGCACTACCATAGCTGCAACTAGCCAGTCAGGGGAGGTAGCAGATTAGTGGGCCTGTGCTGCAGGAGTTTATAACAACATCATGAAACCACAAAGTGGCTGTCTCGGTGTGTTCACCATGAACATGACCAGCTCATTTTTCCAGTGTAGAAGTTCAATGATTTCCTGATCCTCTCTAGCTCAGGGAACTTCAGGTGTTTTCATTGTTTATGAAATTATTTTCACAATCAGACCATTTGTGGATAGCAAGGGTAGCCTAGTGGGGCGGCAGGGTAGCCTAGTGGTTAGAGCGTTGGACTAGTAACCAGAAGGTTGCAAGTTCAAATCCCTGAGCTGACAACTGAACAGGCAGTTAACCCACTGTTCCTAGGCCGTCATTGAAAATAAGAATTTGTTCTTAACTGACTTGGCTAGTTAAATAAAGGTGAAATAAAAATAAATGTCTACAGCTCTATTTCACAGACCCTCAGGCAAAATAATAGTTATTTGCTTTTACAGGTGGGAACTATTCAATTCTCAAGTTTATTTTGTTGCCCATGGGCATTTTTTTATCTTATAAACCCTGGTCATCAGCATTGAGTCCTGAGGTTGGGCCCTGGGGACAATAATAACCTCTTTATATATAGTATTCTGGCCTTAACATCTCCAGAGCGTCCCAGGAGCCCTGAATAAATCCAGTGTTTTATTGTCTGTGTGAGAAGAACTTAAATTCCACCCACTGGTCCTTAGCAGAGACAATTTATGGTCTGTTGATGCTGCCGCCAGCCTGTCAACAGGGTTCTAAAACACAGTGCTGTTAAGCCTGTATGAACACTCCACTCCCAGGAACACACCAGGGAGCCATGGACAAAGAGGGAGAAGGGGGAGAGAGAGAATGGGGGAGAGAGGGGATAGAGAGATGGAGAGGGAGGGATTGTTAGGGAGAGGGGGGATTGAGTGAGGGGAGGAGGGGAGAGGGGGATTGAGAGAGATGGAGAGGGAGGGATTGTTAGGGAGAGGGATTGAGAGAGAGAGAGTGAGGGGAGGAGGGGAGAGGGGGGATTGAGAGAGAGAGAGAGAGTGAGGGGAGGAGGGGAGAGGGGGATTGAGAGAGAGAGAGTGAGGGGAGGAGGGGAGAGGGGGATTGAGAGAGTGAGGGGAGGAGGGGAGAGGGAGATTGAGAGAGAGAGAGAGAGAGTGAGGGGAGGAGGGGAGAGGGGGATTGAGAGAGAGTGAGGGGAGGATGGGGAGAGGGGGATTGCGAGAGAGAGAGTGAGGGGAGGAAGGGAGAGGGGGGATTGAGAGAGAGAGAGTGAGGGGAGGAGGGGAGAGGGGGATTGAGAGAGAGAGTGAGGGGAGGAGGGGAGAGGGGGATTGAGAGAGAGAGAGTGAGGGGAGAGGGGGAAGTAATCACAAAGTGTACGTATTCATCACTGGTGCAGAATGTTTTTGCTTTTAACGGGCTCTCCTCTCTGGCAAACCCCAAATATTAAAAGCATTTATATTTCTCTCTCTATCCCTCTCTCACTCACTCTCTCTCTCTATCCCCCTCTCTTTTACACATTCTTTCCCTCTCTCCCTCTTTCTCCCTCCTTCCATCTTTCTCCTTTTTCCCCCTTCAGCCTTTATTTGGGCAGGCAGTTTGTCTTAACCTGCCTCACACCCTCCCAGCTGCCGAAATGCTTACAAACTTTCCCTATTTTTTCAGTGAGGTTGTACCGTCTGCTCTGCCTTCTCCTCTCTCTCTCTGTCTCTCTCTCTCTCCCACACACCTCTTTCTCTCTCTCTCACACCTCTCTCTCTCTCTCTGTCTCTCTCTGTCTCACACCTTTCTCTCTCTCTGTCTCTGTCTCCTGCTACTATGTGTGCACTGTAGTTTAGTATCAGTGAGGTGACCATCACACCCCCCCCCCCCCCCCCCCTTCCCCCATAGGACAGTAGAAGAGGGATAGAGGAAGGACAGCGCAGCAGACAGGAGGACAACTCAGTAGGCAGAAGGCTCCTTCTGGCAGGCAGCCATCTTTCTGCTTCTGGACGTTTCAGCCCTCCCCAGCCCTCTAGCACGGTGCTATGAGGCTAATTGGATCCTGAGCTGCGATTAGCGTGTAACGCTACGCTAAACCGGGGGATTTATCTGGCCAAAGGTTTATGATGAACCATGGCCGGCACGTCAGAGCAGCCCAGCGCAGGCTGGAGGGAAGCCCCAGGTACAGAGCCTCTCTTCTGGGATGAGGAAGCCTTAAAGCTGGCCTGTCCCCTGGGGGGGGGGGGGGTACATTCAGGAATCTGCCCGCCATTTGCATTTCAGACGTCCCCAATATGCCTATTGGCTATGACAGCTTACATTTCTAATCAGAATATTTACACAACCTGTCTGTCTGTCTCTGTCTTGTTTACAATTATGAGGTCATGATTTGCAGTTAAACGGAAAGTGATAACTGCTGTCTTTATGACGTTCTATTAAAAGGCCTAGTAAAGGACAGCAGGTTTACAGCTCTCACAATCCCTTTTAAAATGTCCATTAAGCCCCCTGGCGAACTCTGGAGATTTATCACAAGCTGTCTGTCGACAGCCAAGCCACATTGTTTTATCGTTTGGTTTATCCAGTCGCTCTGTTTAAAATTGAACAGCCCGTGTTTTGTTTTGAGGCTTCGCTGTTTTGATATAGTGTGCTATGTCACCAGTAAAAGAGGCCGGTGAATTAAATATCTTGGGTTGGTGTCAGAACCATACAGAAGCCTTCTCTCTTTCATGTAACCTTTATATCTCCCTTAGTCTTCTCACAGTCATTGAAACACACACACACACACACACATACACATCATTGGGCGGCAGCTAGTGGTTAGAGCGTTAGACTAGTAACCGAAAGGTTGCAAGATCGAATCCCTGAGCTGACAATGTAAAATGCTGTCGTTCTGCCCCTGAACAAGGCGCTGTTCCTAGGCCGTCATTGAAAATAAGAATTTGTTCTAGTTAAATAAAGTTTTTTTTTTTTTTTTCTCCCCAATTTCATGGTATCCAATCTTGTCTCATCGCTACAACTTCCGTACGGGCTCGGGAGAGACGAAGGTTGAAAGTCATAACCCAAACAAGCCTGCTTCTTAAAACAGTGCACATCCAACCCGGAAACCAGCCGCACCAATGTGTCAGAGGAAACAACCTTGCACTGCGTGCACTGCGCTGGTGCGAGATGAGACAAGGACATCCATACCGGCCAACCCGGGTGACGCTGGGCCAATTGTGCCGGTCGCGGCCGGTTACGACAGAGCCTGGGCGCGAACCCAGAGTCTCTGATGGCACAGCTGGCGCTGCACCCTTAACCACTGCGCCACCCGGGAGGCCAAATAAAGTTTTTTTTTTTAATTGGTTGATCTAATTTGACTTATTGCACATGTGACTGAGATGGTTATTCCAGTTTAGATGATTGAGGTAGTCTCAGTATTTAATCTGCCCTATGCTGGCAGTCATTGTGAATGCAGTGATAAAACATTTCACTTGTTGGCTATCCTAACCCTGGCTGGATTCCAATAGGAATAAGACATCACTTTGCAAACCAGCATAATGTGACTTGCAGGCCTGATGTGGCCTGAAAAGCAGGAGCAAAACAACTTCTCAAGCCACATAATGTGACTCTGTAAAGGGATCTACCTAGCACCAAAAAGGGTTCCCTTATGGGGACAAACTGAAGAACCATACATGGTTCTACTTTTCTGAGTGTACCTGCTCCCACTTCATCCCTTACAGAGCCTACATCAGAGCCTTGTCTGTAGCTGGCTGGCTGATCTCCTGTACTTTTACAATGCCCTGTGAGCTTTGGCTGGCCAACAGTTGATGCAGCTGGAGAAAGGTCAGATGGGATCGGAGCTAAACCCTCACTGTAAATCCTACAAAAAAAGGTGCGATCTAGAACCTAAAATGGTTGTTCGGATAACCCCATAGGAGAACTCTTCGAAGAACACTTTTTGATTCCAGTTAGAACCTTTTTGCTTCCATGAAGGACCTTTTCCACTGAGGAGTGGAAAGAGGGTTCTCCTATGGGGACAGCCAAATAACCATTTTAGATTCTGGACAGCACCCTTTTTTTTGTACGATTTACAGTGTAGACTAGTGGGTTTAGCTTACTGTCCACACTGTGTGTGTGTGTTTGTGTATGTGCATGCTTGTATGTGCGTGCATGTGAGAGAGAAAGAGACAGAGAGAGATCGGGATTACCCCCAATCTCTTAATCTAAAGAATTCCTATGAGGCCCATTGTTACAGTAAGCTGGCATGAGTAAGGTGAGCAGACGGGACGGTTGGCATGCCCTGCCCTGCGGTGATGTTTGTACTGCAGGGTGGCTCTCCTTTTCTCTCTGGTAAACCCGTCCTCCACTGCCCCTCTCACTCACTGCGCTCGTCAAAAAACGTCAAGTCAGCATTCTTTTCAAGCTGACGCATTTTCGTAGTCTTAAGAGCTTACATGGATGGCTGGCTTTCATCGCTGTGTGTGTGTGTGTGTGTGTGTGTGTGTGTGTG
Source organism: Oncorhynchus mykiss (assembly GCF_057628025.1). Classification (NCBI taxonomy): domain Eukaryota; kingdom Metazoa; phylum Chordata; class Actinopteri; order Salmoniformes; family Salmonidae; genus Oncorhynchus; species Oncorhynchus mykiss. The sequence goes on from NC_143024.1 coordinate 68,889,370, forward strand.
TGTGTGTGTGTGTGTGTGATTTCTTCACTGTAATTAATGGGTCCAGAGTAAACTCTTTCAGCTGAAGGCATTTTAGCTTTGAGGTGTGCGCCCTGAGGGTGGGTGTGTGTCCTCGGGCCTGACTTCTGGCTTACTGTAACGGAGGGTAATTGGACCTCAAATCTGCACCATGCTCTTAGATATTATCCTCCTCTAAGAAAGAGATCTGCTTTACAATGAATTATTATGCACATCCACCTGGCTTCTTACGTGTGAGTGTTTAGTCTGTCTGTAAGCAGCATTATGTGTCTGACTAAACAGAATGCACACTAACAGTGCTTGGTGAGGCAGCTAAACGTAATCAACATGTTATGCTTGCCAGGTCTTCACCCTCTCACTTACCACTCATTTAAAGCTATGGTGTAGCAGAAGCGTTCCCATATCTCTGATGTCACCACAACAACAACACCACAACAACATGGATCCCTTCCCATAGCCTCTCTCTCCCTCTAGCTCTGAGTCAGGCCATCTCTGATGCAGGTTGATACAATATGTCAGCTCAGCACTAACTCCTAAAACACCTTCCCCACTGCAGGACTTGGCTCGGGCTTGGCTGTGTGTTCTGTAACAACACAAAGTGATGCTTAGACCTCCTAGCTGAAACACCAGAGGCCCCACTCAAATAAACCAAGGGGGCTGGTGCCAAGAATATAATTCTCTTTCTTTCTCTCTGCTAGCTAAGGGGGCTGTAAAGAGGTAGTACAGGCAGGAAATAAGGAGCATATATGGGTTCAAATAGTATCTGAGATCTTTCAAATACTTCAAGCATTTGCTTTAGCCTGCCTGGAACTTGTTGGTACTTTTCTATTGGTTCTACAGCAACAGACCAGCTCTATCAAGTGTTTGAAATTATATCAAATACTATTGAACCCAGGTCTGCGAGGGAGGCAGTCAGGAGTTGGTACAGGGCAGTAAGGACTGATGTGTTTATTACAATAAGTTCTCTCTTTCTCTCTATTTCCCTCTCTTTTCTCTTTCGCTCTCTTTTGCTCTCTCTGCACTTTTAGTCTCTCTCTCTCCAGCTCTCTCTTTCCCTCCCCATCTTTCTCTCACTCCCTCTCACTCCCTGTCTCCCACGGCCTAACTTTATTTAGATGTTTAGATTTAATTACCCCTCATTAAGCTCCTGTTTTACTGGGAACTTGCATATTTCATCGATGTTTGGTTGCTGCACGGCTGTGTGTGTGTGTGTGTGGGGGGGGGGCACTGAATTGTTTACCTCTAGTCAGACGCTCCTTAGTTTAGGAATCACAGGGGTACGGGCTGTGTGCCTGTAGGGAGAGTGAGTTTATTTGTACATGGTTTAGTGGGACAGCCTCACAGGGCTGGTGGGTGTTCTTTGCTTGTGTTTACTGCTTTGACTGACTGCTCTCTCTTTCACCATCTCCCTCTCCCTATCCCTCCCCCTCTCCTCCATCTCTCTTGCCCCCTGTAGGCTATGCCTGGAGGCCCGGGACCCATACTGTGGCTGGGACAGGAAACAGAGGCGATGCACCACCCTGGAGGATAGCTCTAACATGAGCCAGTGGAGTCAGAACATCACTGTGTGTCCGGTAAGTGCCAACAGGGACCCCCAATTCCCCCTACCCCACTCGTTTTGTTATTTCCCTAGGTGTCAATATTGTCACTGGTAAGCCCCTGGGGCTGCCTGCGTCACTGCTGGCTGTCTGACAACCTAGAATACCTCCACTCTGCCTGGTCTCTCCTGTGGACTCTGGTCATATACAGTACAGTAGTAGTCTGACAGTTTAACATTGTAACATTTTGTTTTGCCTTGGGGACTCAGTTTGTCCAGGTTGCCCTTGGAAAATATTTTTAGCCTCAGGTGTCTTTCCTGATTAAATAAAGGTAAAATAACAGTTTTCCTGTGTCAAGGTTATTGTCACATGATTAATGATATCCAGTAAATTCCCTGACACTCTTATCTCTCTCTCTCTGCCCTGTGTGGATTTTCAGCTGAGGAACCAGATCACCATTGGCGGCTTTGGACCCTGGGCAGCGTGGCAACAATGCAGCAACGACGATGGCGAAGGCACCAGCACCTGTCTGTGTCGCTCCAGGCAGTGTGACAACCCTCCAGCTCGCTGTGGTGGGAGGAACTGTGAGGGGCCCACCATCGAAGTCTCCAACTGTTCCAGGTATGTAAAAGAAATAGGGATTTATATAGATCCTGATTGGAGGATTGCGTATTTCCTGCTTCTTCCTTCCTTCCAAGCAGGATTTCTGGAAAACCTGGTAATTTGGGGAAAGTTACAGGAATTTTGCCACCCTAACCACCAACCACCATCTAATTTAGGGTGTGAAATAACAACCCATTCCCTATATAGTGTACTACTCATGAACTCTGGTCAAAAGTAGTGCAGTACATAAGGGATACGGTGCTGTTTCAGACGCAGCCTCATATGTCTGTCTGTCTGGAAGTGGCTATTGAAAATTGAGAAATGCTTTCAGAGGAACAGAGCACTTAAGCAGATTGAAGAATGTGTTTCTGGTGTCACATTTAGCTCCTGAGCAAGTGGTTTTGCTTCCCTCTCAGAATCCCAAATTAGGGCCATATTCATAAGTGTGTTGAGTGCTTAAAGAGATTGTACGGAATCTTAAGCACTTACAAATTTGTTCTTCTATAATGCATATTTTAGGGAAAATATCTTTGGTACAAAACATTCTGTAATCTTTTTTCGTTTACCTGGAATATTGGAACCGTTTTTTACCTGAAACTTTTTATTTTAGATTCTACAAATAAACGTTTTACTCTGTACTCATCAAGCCATCGTTTCCTTTTGGACTCATTGGACTTATTGGATGTACTTATTGGATGTCTCAATCTTGAAACTGGTTTCCCCACGGCGCTACAGCATTCTTTGAACCTCCTATAACATCACATTTCTGTTGCCGTAGAAACGGAGGCTGGACCCCCTGGTCGTCATGGGGACAGTGCAGCACCACCTGTGGAACGGGGTTTGAGATGCGCCAGCGCTCCTGCAACAACCCGTCGCCCCGTCACGGTGGTCGCGTGTGTGTGGGCCCCGTCAGGGACGAAAGGTAAGAGGAGAGGGGGAGATGGCAGATCTATTTGTGAACAAATGTTGGTTATGTAATGGTTATGTCATTTTTTTGCTGGATAATGAACGTGTTCGCTTGACTCAAAAGAGCAAAACTCTCAAACATGTATAGGTGATTTACTAAGAAAGGATAATTATAATTAATTGATGAGACGTGTTTTGCACTTTTCAGTAACAGTATTGGCCCTCAGTATCTTTTTGGGCATGATGGTCTTAGGTAAATATCAGCCTTCTTACACATGCCAGTGCCTCTCACCGTGTAAGGCAGAAGACACATTTACATTTCTTCCAAAATAGATATCAGTTTCTACCCTCCCGTTCCGTCTCCTCTCCTCCCCTCTCTAGGTTCTGTAACGAGGGTGTGTCATGTCCCCAGCCTATCTTCTGGTCCCCGTGGGGTTCTTGGACTAAGTGCAGTGCTGAGTGTGGAGGTGGGGTCCACTCCAGGGTCAGGAGCTGTGAGAATGGGAACAGCTGCCCAGGCTGCGCACTGGTAAGATATGGATGGACGGACAGACGGATGCATGCACACACACACACACACACACACACACACACATACACACACCTCTTGGCTCACAGAGCTGCTCTGGACCTGTATGTGAGCCTGAGAGGCGCCCCTTAGCCCTTCCAGTCCTCAAAGTGCACTTTTTGTTGATGGTAGAATTTAACCAAAAAGGTTTGTAAAATTATTTTTTACAAATTGGTTGTTGTTGTTGTTCTGAACCTACCGCATGCCGTTGTTAAATTCTCATCTATGTTTCAGAACCAAAAAGTTGTGTCTTGATTGTTGACCAAGGACCATTAATCAGCACAAAGGACTGTGTGCATATCCAGATTAGTGACCAGAAAGAATTTCCTCCAGTTTTTCCTGGAATAAACAGATAGGTCTACATTTATCATCCATATAAAATACAGTTTATCTACTACTGACTCATCTTTACCAGAACTATAATAGGCTACCTGGCAATTTTATTGGTACTTTTCTTATTTCAGATAGGCCTAATTTAGGTGGTACTGGCAATGTGTCTAAAGATAAGCAGCTGTAACATCGCACTGACTTCAGTATTATGGAATTACGATGTAACATATTCTGGTGAATTTATGAAGATATTTGTGAGGAAGCACAGGTCTACTCGGCAGCCAACAAGCTTCTGCAGGCAGGCTGCCCTCCAAAGTGATGGAGCGGTACGGACACAACATGCTTTCCATCAGATCCTGCAACATTCACTACAAGTAGGTGTTGGATTTTGCTCTGGTTGACCTGGCCTCCACAAACACCCGACCTCAACCCAATTGAGATGGTTTAGGATGAGTTGAACCGCAGAGTGAAGGAAAAGCAGCCAACAAGCGCTCAGCAAATGTGGGAACTCCTTCAAGACTGTTGGAAAAGCCTTCCAGGTGAAGCTGATAGAGAGAATGCCAAGAGTGTGCAAAGCTGTCAAGGCAAAGGGTGGCTACTTTGAAGAATCTCAAATATAAATATATTTTGATTTGTTTAACACTTTTTTGGTTACTACATGATTTCATATTCTACATTTACAATGTAGAAAATAGTAAAAACTTTCTTAAAATGTATTGGAAACTATGGCCCTGCTCTGGACTCCGGAGAAGTGAGATAATATATCGCTAGTTGATATTGGCTGCTAACATGAATGACTTTCAGCACCAAATGCAGGTGTAAAAGGCAGTTTATTTCTGTAGCCTATCTTGCGTTTTGAAAATAAATCACAGTTTATGGCTGGCTACATTTGCGCAAACGATTGTGCGCACACTTCCATGTGCATGTGTGGGGGTCGCAAGTTTTGTACCACTCTTTTTTGGGAGTCGCAGGTCAAAAATTAAAATTAAAACACTGGGATACATGTTACTGGCAACAAATCTAGTTGGGTTGGATATAGTAATAGTAGGCTACAGTATTTCTTACAATCTTCTATTTTGGCTGGAATTGTGTTGGTCATTGTTAATAAATGCAGCATTTATTCTCCCCCCAAAAAATGTTTTGCCTGCGCTGAACATATTGGACTAGTAAAGTCCCAGTGCACTATTTTTGTGAAGAAATGTAGACTAAATGTATTTGAGTGTTTACCAGCATTTGTAACTTGAGTCTGATAATTATATGTACAAAACAGTTCATTTTATACTTGTGGAATATAAAAATACTTGATATCCAATTACGATCTTGTCTCATCACTGCAACTCCACAACGGGCTTGGGGAAAAGCAAAGGTTGTGTCATGTGTCCTACAAAACATGACACTCTTCTTAACACCTGCTCGCTTAACCCAGAAGCCAGCCACACCAATGTGTCAGAGGAAACACAGTTCAACTGAGGACCGAAGTCAGCCTGCAGGTTCCTGGCCCACCACAAGGAGTTGCTAGAGCGCAATGAGCCAAATAAACCCCTCCCAGCCAAACCCTCCCCTAACACAGACAACACTGGGCCAATTTTACACCGTCCTATGGGATCGAACTCCAGGCTGTAGTGACACCGCAGCACAGTGCCTTAGACTGCTGCGCCACTCTGGAGGCCCGCAGCTTATTTCTATGTGAGAACTGAAATGGTCTATTCATTCCTTTTCCATAGACACTCTTATCCAGAGGAATGTACAGTAGTGAGTGCATACATTTTCAGACTTTTTCATGCTGGTCCCCTATGGGAATTTAACCCATAACCCTAGCATTGCAAGCACCATGCACCATCTACTAACTGAGCCACATCATCACATTATATCCTCACAAACCACCTGATGCCTCAATGTACTCAATTACTGTATTATACATTGTTTTTCTTCATGGTGATGGACAATCTACAGGTACAAACCTAGATGACCACATTAAGTGGTTTGTAAGGATGTAGATTAATACTGCACAAAACATTTTTTTTATGTTATTTGATAAAGGAAAATACACTGCTCAAAAAAATAAAGGGAACACTTAAACAACACAATGAAACTCCAAGTCAATCACACTTCTGTGAAATCAAACTGTCCACTTAGGAAGCAAAACTGATTGACAATAAATTTCACATGCTGTTGTGCAAATGGAATAGACAACAGGTGGAAATTATAGGCAATTAGCAAGACACCCCCAATAAAGGAGTGGTTCTGCAGGTGGTGACCACAGACCACTTATCAGTTCCTATGCTTCCTGGCTGATGTTTTGGTCACTTTTGAATGCTGGCGGTGCTTTCACTCTAGTGGTAGCATGAGACGGAGTCTACAACCCACACAAGTGGCTCAGGTAGTGCAGCTCATCCAGGATGGGACATCAATGCGAGATGTGGCAAGAAGGTTTGCTGTGTCTGTCAGCGTAGTGTCCAGAGCATGGAGGTGCTACCAGGAGACAGGCCAGTACATCAGGAGACGTGGAGGAGGCCGTAGGAGGGCAACAACCCAGCAGCAGGACCGCTACCTCCGCCTTTGTGCAAGGAGGAGCGGGAGGAGCACTGCCAGAGCCCTGCAAAATGACCTCCAGCAGTCCACAAATGTGCATATGTCTGCTCAAACGGTCAGAAACAGACTCCATGAGGGTGGTATGAGGGCCCGACGTCCACAGGTGGGGGTTGTGCTTACAGCCCAACACCGTGCAGGACGTTTGGCATTTGCCAGAGAACACCAAGTTTGGCAAATTCGCCACTGGCGCACTGTGCTCTTCACAGATGAAAGCAGGTTCACACTGAGCACATGTGACAGACGTGACAGAGTCTGGAGACGCCGTGGAGAACGTTCTGCTGCCTGCAACATCCTCCAGCATGACTGGTTTGGCGGTGGGTCAGTCATGGTCCTCAGACCCCTTGTGAGATCATATGCTGGTGCGGTTGGCCCTGGGTTCCTCCTAATGCAAGACAATGCTAGACCTCATGTGGCTGGAGTGTGTCAGCAGTTCCTGCAAGAGGAAGGCATTGATGCTATGGACTGGCCCGCCCGTTCCCCAGACCTGAATCCAATTGAGCACACCTGGGACATCACAGACTGTCCAGGAGTTGGCGGATGCTTTAGTCCAGGTCTGGGAGGAGATCCCTCAGGAGACCATCTGCCACCTCATCAGGAGCATGCCCAGGCGTTGTAGGGAGGTCATACAGGCACGTGGAGGCCACACACACTACTGAGCCTCATTTTGACTTGTTTTAAGGACATTACATCAAAGTTGGATCAGCCTGTAGTGTGGTTTTCCACTTCAATTTTGAGTGTGACTCCAAATCCAGACCTCCATGGGTTGATAAATTTGATTTCCATTGATAATTTTTGTGTGATTTTGTTGTCAGCACATTCAACTATGTAAAGAAAAAAGTATTTAATATGATTATTTCATTCATTCAGATCTAGGATGTGTTATTTTAGTGTTCCCTTTATTTTTTGAGCAGTATATATAAATCTGGCACAACCAAATCATCATAAAGCAAAAATAAAAATATATCACCTATTGGAAAGACACTACAAAAAAATCTATGTAAACATCCATGCTATTTGGCTCTGAACTGACAGTACATTCAGATCTAGGATGTGTTATTTTAGTGTTCCTTTTATTTTTTTGAGCAGTGTATTTAATTGGATGTGGATGTTTTGTGTCTTTTCCCATAACTTTGCACCTTTTAATGTAAATGTTTGAGGACAGGTTTTTGTTCTTTCTGGGTTCCATTACAATGACAATGGCAGAGAAAGGGACACGGCAACAACTCTTACAATTCCAACTATTGAATCCTGCAAGATACTGTTCTTAATTAAACAACTACCTTTTTTTGCCAAAGATGAGATGCAGAATTGTCCCCCCCCCTCAGCACCCATATAGCTATGCTTTTATAATAAAGACCTCTCTTTCTCTCTCTCTTTCTTCTCTCTCCCCCTCAACCCTCCCCCTACAGGAGTACAAGGCGTGTAACCTGGAGGCATGTCCAGAGGTAAAGAGGAACACCCCCTGGACCCCGTGGATGCCCATCAACATGACCCAGGGCGGGGCACGCCAGGAGCAGAGGATGCGCTACATGTGCCGCGCCCAGCTGGCAGACCCCCACGAGCTGCAGATCGGACGACGCAAGGTAGAGACCCGCTTCTGCCCCAACGACGGCACGGTTGCCTGCGAGACCGACAGTGAGTATCCGATGTGGAATCGCTAGTTAGTTGTGATGTGCTAGAGCATGTTGAAGGAATCCTCCTGTTAGTGTCTGTTAGTGTTTGAGTGTCTAATAGTGTCCGTTAGTGTGTTACTGTCCGTTATTGTGTTAGTGTCCGTTAGCGTCAGTGTCTGTGTTAGCGTATTAGTGTCTGTTAGTATGTTAGGGTTTGTGTCCTCATGTCAAAGTGAAGAAATTCAATGAAGCACGGGTAAAGGGCAGGAGTGATTGTGACTCCCTTAATAACAGAGTCACAATCACTCCCTCCCTTTAACCACGCTTCAATGAATTTCTTCACTTTGACATGAGGAGCACCGGTCGAAGCGGGGCTCGTCTCTTTTGAACGTGAGCCATTTGACCCTCGGTTGAGCCGCATGGAGAGGCAGACTCTTTTGAACGTGAGCCATTTGACCCTCGGTTGATCCACATGGAGGGGCAGACTCTTTTGAACATGAGCCATTTGACCCTCGGTTGATCCGCATGGAGGGGCAGACTCTTTTGAACATGAGCCATTTGACCCTCGGTTGATCCGCATGGAGGGGCAGACTCTTTTGAACGTCAGCCATTTGACCCTCGGTTGATCCGCATGGAGGGGCAGACTCTTTTGAACATGAGCCATTTGACCCTCGGTTGATCCGCATGGAGGGGCAGACTCTTTTGAACGTCAGCCATTTGACCCTCGGTTGATCCACATGGAGGGGCAGACTTTTGAACGTCAGCCATTTGACCCTCGGTTGATCCACATGGAGGGGCAGACTCTTTTGAACGTCAGCCATTTGACCCTCGGTTGATCCACATGGAGGGGCAGACTCTTTTGAACATGAGCCATTTGACCCTCGGTTGATCCACATGGAGGGGCAGACTCTTTTGAACGTCAGCCATTTGACCCTCGGTTGATCCACATGGAGGGGCAGACTCTTTTGAACGTCAGCCATTTGACCCTTGGTTGATCCACATGGAGGGGCAGACTCTTTTGAACGTCAGCCATTTGACCCTCGGTTGATCCGCATGGAGGGGCAGACTCTTTTGAACGTCAGCCATTTGACCCTCGGTTGATCCACATGGAGGGGCAGACTCTTTTGAACGTCAGCCATTTGACCCTCGGTTGATCCGCATGGAGGGGCAGACTCTTTTGAACGTCAGCCATTTGACCCTCGGTTGATCCGCATGGAGGGGCAGACTCTTTTCCGGCTACGGGCCGTTAATTCGCCTACAAGCCGTCTTGTGCAGTGCACTACTTACCTGGAAACAAATTGTCTAATAGTATGTTAGTGTGTTAGTGTCTAATAGTATGTTAGTGTGTTAGTGTCTAATAGTATGTTAGTGTGTTAGTGTCTAATAGTATGTTAGTGTGTTAGTGTCTAATAGTATGTTAGTGTGTTAGTGTCTAATAGTATGTTAGTGTGTTAGTGTCTAATAGTGTGTTAGTGTCTAATAGTATGTTAGTGTCTAATAGTATGTTAGTATGTTAGTGTGTTAGTGTCTAATAGTATGTTAGTGTCTAATAGTATGTTAGTGTCTAATAGTATGTTAGTGTCTAATAGTATGTTAGTGTGTTAGTGTCTAATAGTATGTTAGCGTCTAATAGTATGTTAGTGTCTAATAGTATGTTAGTGGCTAATAGTATGTTAGTGTATGTTAGTGTATGTTAGTGTGTTAGTGTCTAATAGTATGTTAGTGTCTAATAGTATGTTAGTGTCTAATAGTATGTTAGTGTCTAATAGTATGTTAGTGTCTAATAGAATGTTAGTGTCTAATAGTATGTTAGTGTCTAATAGTATGTTAGTGTCTAATAGTATGTTAGTGTCTAATAGTATGTTAGTGTGTTAGTGTCTAATAGTATGTTAGTGTGTTAGTGTCTAATAGTATGTTAGTGTCTAATAGTATGTTAGTATGTTAGTGTCTAATAGTATGTTAGTGTGTTAGTGTCTAATAGTATGTTAGTGTCTAATAGTATGTTAGTGTCTAATAGTATGTTAGTGTCTAATAGTATGTTAGTGTCTAATAGTATGTTAGTATGTTAGTGTCTAATAGTATGTTAGTGTGTTAGTGTCTAATAGTATGTTAGTGTCTAATAGTATGTTAGTGTCTAATAGTATGTTAGTGTGTTAGTGTCTAATAGTATGTTAGTGTCTAATAGTATGTTAGTGTCTAATAGTATGTTAGTGTCTAATAGTATGTTAGTGTCTATTAGTATGTTAGTGTCTAATAGTATGTTAGTGTCTATTAGTATGTTAGTGTGTTAGTGTCTAATAGTATGTTAGTGTCTAATAGTATGTTAGTGCCTAATAGTATGTTAGTCTATTAGTATGTTAGTATGTTAGTGTCTAATAGTATGTTAGTGTCTAATAGTATGTTAGTGCCTAATAGTATGTTAGTGTGTTAGTGTCTAATAGTATGTTAGTGTCTAATAGTATGTTAGTGCCTAATAGTATGTTAGTGTCTATTGGTATGTTAGTGTGTTAGTGTCTAATAGTATGTTAGTGTCTAATAGTATGTTAGTGTCTAATAGTGTGTTAGTGTCTAATAGTATGTTAGTGCCTAATAGTATGTTAGTGTCTATTAGTATGTTAGTGTGTTAGTGTCTAATAGTATGTTAGTGCCTAATAGTATGTTAGTGTCTATTGGTATGTTAGTGTGTTAGTGTCTAATAGTATGTTAGTGTCTAATAGTATGTTAGTGCCTAATAGTATGTTAGTGTCTATTAGTATGTTAGTGTGTTAGTGTCTAATAGTATGTTAGTGTCTAATAGTATGTTAGTGCCTAATAGTATGTTAGTGTCTATTGATATGTTAGTATGTTAGTGTCTAATAGTATGTTAGTGTGTTAGTGTCTAATAGTATGTTAGTGTCTATTAGTATGTTAGTGTCTAATAGTATGTTAGTGTCTAATAGTATGTTAGTGTCTAATAGTATGTTAGTGTCTAATAGTATGTTCGTGTCTAATAGTATGTTAGTGTCTAATAGTATGTTAGTGTCTATTAGTATGTTAGTGTCTGTTAGTATGTTAGTGTCTGTTAGTGTGTTAGTGTCTAATAGTATGTTAGTGTCTAATAGTATGTTAGTGTCTAATTTTATGTTAGTGTCTAATAGTATGTTAGTGTCTGTTAGTATATTAGTGTCTAATAGTATGTTAGTGTGTTAGTGTCTAATAGTATGTTAGTGTCTATTAGTATGTTAGTGTCTAATAGTATGTTAGTGTCTATTAGTATGTTAGTGTGTTAGTGTCTAATAGTATGTTAGTGTCTAATAGTATGTTAGTGCCTAATAGTATGTTAGTGTCTATTAGTATGTTAGTATGTTAGTGTCTAATAGTATGTTAGTGTCTAATAGTATGTTAGTGCCTAATAGTATGTTAGTGTCTATTAGTATGTTAGTGTGTTAGTGTCTAATAGTATGTTAGTGTCTAATAGTATGTTAGTGCCTAATAGTATGTTAGTGTCTATTGGTATGTTAGTATGTTAGTGTCTAATAGTATGTTAGTGTGTTAGTGTCTAATAGTATGTTAGTGTCTATTAGTATGTTAGTGTCTAATAGTATGTTAGTGTGTTAGTGTCTGTTAGTGTGTTAGTGTCTAATAGTATGTTAGTGTCTAATAGTATGTTAGTGTCTAATAGTATGTTAGTGTCTAATAGTATGTTCGTGTCTAATAGTATGTTAGTGTCTAATAGTATGTTAGTGTCTAATAGTATGTTAGTGTGTTAGTGTCTAATAGTATGTTAGTGTGTTAGTGTCTAATAGTATGTTAGTGTCTATTAGTATGTTAGTGTCTAATAGTATGTTAGTGTCTAATAGTATGTTAGTGTCTAATAGTATGTTAGTGTCTGTTAGTATGTTAGTGTCTGTTAGTATGTTAGTGTCTAATAGTATGTTAGTGTGTTAGTGTCTATTAGTATGTTAGTGTGTTAGTGTCTAATAGTATGTTAGTGTCTATTAGTATGTTAGTGTCTATTAGTATGTTAGTGTCTATTAGTATGTTAGTGTCTAATAGTATGTTAGTGTGTTAGTGTCTATTAGTATGTTAGTGTGTTAGTGTCTAATAGTATGTTAGTGTCTAATAGTCTGTTAGTGTCTAATAGTATGTTAGTGTCTAATAGTATGTTAGTGTCTGTTAGTATGTTAGTGTCTGTTAGTGTGTTAGTGTCTAATAGTATGTTAGTGTCTAATAGTATGTTAGTGTCTAATTTTATGTTAGTGTCTAATAGTATGTTAGTGTCTGTTAGTATGTTAGTGTCTAATAGTATGTTAGTGTGTTAGTGTCTAATAGTATGTTAGTGTCTATTAGTATGTTAGTGTCTAATAGTATGTTAGTGTCTATTAGTATGTTAGTGTGTTAGTGTCTAATAGTATGTTAGTGTCTAATAGTATGTTAGTGTCTATTAGTATGTTAGTGTCTAATAGTATGTTAGTGTCTAATAGTATGTTAGTGTCTAATAGTATGTTAGTGTCTAATGGTATGTTAGTGTCTGTTAGTGTGTTAGTGTCTAATAGTATGTTAGTGTCTGTTAGTATGTTAGTGTCTAATAGTATGTTAGTGTGTTAGTGTCTATTAGTATGTTAGTGTGTTAGTGTCTAATAGTATGTTAGTGTCTATTAGTATGTTAGTGTCTAATCGTATGTTAGTGTCTAATAGTATGTTAGTGTCTAATAGTATGTTAGTGTCTGTTAGTATGTTAGTGTCTGTTAGTATGTTAGTGTCTAATAGTATGTTAGTGTCTATTAGTATGTTAGTGTCTATTAGTATGTTAGTGTCTAATAGTATGTTAGTGTGTTAGTGTCTAATAGTATGTTAGTGTCTAATAGTATGTTAGTGTCTAATAGTATGTTAGTGTCTATTAGTATGTTAGTGTCTAATAGTATGTTAGTGTCTATTAGTATGTTAGTGTCTAATAGTATGTTAGTGTCTATTAGTATATTCGTGTGTTAGTGTCTAATGGTATGTTAGTGTCTGTTAGTGTGTTAGTGTCTAATAGTATGTTAGTGTCTGTTAGTATGTTAGTGTCTAATAGTATGTTAGTGTGTTAGTGTCTATTAGTATGTTAGTGTGTTAGTGTCTAATAGTATGTTAGTGTCTATTAGTATGTTAGTGTCTAATAGTATGTTAGTGTCTGTTAGTGTGTTAGTGTCTAATAGTATGTTAGTGTCTAATAGTATGTTAGTGTGTTAGTGTCTAATAGTATGTTAGCGTGTTAGTGTCTAATAGTATGTTAGTGTCTATTAGTATGTTAGTGACTAATAGTATGTTAGTGTCTATTAGTATGTTAGTGTCTATTAGTATGTTAGTGTCTAATAGTATGTTAGTGTGTTAGTGTCTAATAGTATGTTAGTGTCTAATAGTATGTTAGTGTCTAATAGTATGTTAGTGTCTATTAGTATGTTAGTGTCTAATAGTATGTTAGTGTCTATTAGTATGTTAGTGTCTAATAGTATGTTAGTGTCTATTAGTATATTAGTGTGTTAGTGTCTAATGGTATGTTAGTGTCTGTTAGTGTGTTAGTGTCTAATAGTATGTTAGTGTCTGTTAGTATGTTAGTGTCTAATAGTATGTTAGTGTGTTAGTGTCTATTAGTATGTTAGTGTGTTAGTGTCTAATAGTATGTTAGTGTCTATTAGTATGTTAGTGTCTAATAGTATGTTAGTGTCTGTTAGTGTGTTAGTGTCTAATAGTATGTTAGTGTCTAATAGTATGTTAGTGTCTAATAGTATGTTAGTGTGTTAGTGTCTAATAGTATGTTAGCGTGTTAGTGTCTAATAGTATGTTAGTGTCTATTAGTATGTTAGTGACTAATAGTATGTTAGTGTCTAATAGTATGTTAGTGTCTAATAGTATGTTAGTGTCTGTTAGTATGTTAGTGTCTGTTAGTGTGTTAGTGTCTAATAGTATGTTAGTGTCTAATAGTATGTTAGTGTCTAATAGTATGTTAGTGTCTGTTAGTATGTTAGTGTCTAATAGTATGTTAGTGTGTTAGTGTCTATTAGTATGTTAGTGTGTTTATGTCTAATAGTATGTTAGTGTCTATTAGTATGTTAGTGTCTAATAGTATGTTAGTGTCTAATAGTATGTTAGTGTCTAATAGTCTGTTAGCGTCTGTTAGTATGTTAGTGTCTGTTAGTATGTTAGTGTCTAATAGTATGTTAGTGTCTAATAGTATGTTAGTGTCTAATAGTATGTTAGTGTCTAATAGTATGTTAGTGTCTAATAGTATGTTAGTGTCTGTTAGTATGTTAGTGTCTGTTAGTATGTTAGTGTCTGTTAGTATGTTAGTGTCTAATAGTATGTTAGTGTGTTAGTGTCTAATAGTATGTTAGTGTCTAATAGTATGTTAGTGTCTAATAGTATGTTAGTATGTTAGTGTCTAATAGTATGTTAGTGTCTATTAGTATGTTAGTGTGTTAGTGTCTAATAGTATGTTAGTGTGTTAGTGTCTAATAGTATGTTAGTATGTTAGTGTCTAATAGTATGTTAGTGTGTTAGTGTCTAATAGTATGTTAGTGTGTTAGTGTCTAATAGTATGTTAGTATGTTAGTGTCTAATAGTATGTTAGTGTCTAATAGTATGTTAGTGTGTTAGTGTCTAATAGTATGTTAGTGTCTATTAGTATGTTAGTATGGTAGTGTCTAATAGTAAGTTAGTGTGTTAGTGTCTAATAGTATGTTAGTGTGTTAGTGTCTAATAGTATGTTAGTGTCTATTAGTATGTTAGTGTCTATTAGTATGTTAGTGTCTAATAGTATGTTAGTGTGTTAGTGTCTATTAGTATGTTAGTGTGTTAGTGTCTAATAGTATGTTAGTGTCTAATAGTATGTTAGTGTCTAATAGTATGTTAGTGTCTATTAGTATGTTAGTGTCTAATAGTATGTTAGTGTCTATTAGTATGTTAGTGTCTAATAGTATGTTAGTGTCTATTAGTTTATTAGTGTGTTAGTGTCTAATGGTATGTTAGTGTCTGTTAATGTGTTAGTGTCTAATAGTATGTTAGTGTCTGTTAGTATGTTAGTGTCTAATAGTATGTTAGTGTGTTAGTGTCTATTAGTATGTTAGTGTGTTAGTGTCTAATAGTATGTTAGTGTCTATTAGTATGTTAGTGTCTAATAGTATGTTAGTGTCTGTTAGTGTGTTAGTGTCTAATAGTATGTTAGTGTCTAATAGTATGTTAGTGTCTAATAGTATGTTAGTGTGTTAGTGTCTAATAGTATGTTAGTGTGTTAGTGTCTAATAGTATGTTAGTGTCTATTAGTATGTTAGTGACTAATAGTATGTTAGTGTTTAATAGTATGTTAGTGTCTAATAGTATGTTAGTGTGTTAGTGTCTAATAGTATGTTAGTGTGTTAGTGTCTAATAGTATGTTAGTGTCTAATAGTATGTTAGTGTCTAATAGTATGTTAGTGTGTTAGTGTCTAATAGTATGTTAGTGTGTTAGTGTCTAATAGTATGTTAGTGTCTAATAGTATGTTAGTGTCTAATAGTATGTTAGTGTGTAATAGTATGTTAGTGTGTTAGTGTCTAATAGTGTGTTAGTGTCTAATAGTATGTTAGTGTCTAATAGTATGTTAGTGTCTAATAGTATGTTAGTGTCTAATAGTATGTTATTGTCTAATAGTATGTTAGTGTCTAATAGTATGTTATTGTCTAATAGTATGTTAGTGTCTAATAGTATGTTCGTGTCTAATAGTATGTTAGTGTCTAATAGTATGTTAGTGTGTTAGTGTCTAATAGTATGTTAGTGTGTTAGTGTCTAATAGTATGTTAGTGTGTTAGTGTCTAATAGTATGTTAGTGTGTTAGTGTCTAATAGTATGTTAGTGTGTTAGTGTCTAATAGTATGTTAGTGTCTAATAGTATGTTAGTATGTTAGTGTCTAATAGTATGTTAGTGTCTATTAGTATGTTAGTGTCTAATAGTATGTTAGTGTCTAATAGTATGTTAGTGTGTTAGTGTCTAATAGTATGTTAGTGTGTTAGTGTCTAATAGTATGTTAGTATGTTAGTGTCTAATAGTATGTTAGTATGTTAGTGTCTAATAGTATGTTAGTGTGTTAGTGTCTAATAGTATGTTAGTGTCTAATAGTATGTTAGTGTCTAATAGTATGTTAGTGTCTAATAGTATGTTAGTGTCTATTAGTATGTTAGTGTCTAATAGTATGTTAGTGTGTTAGTGTCTAATAGTATGTTAGTGTGTTAGTGTCTAATAGTATGTTAGTATGTTAGTGTCTAATAGTATGTTAGTGTGTTAGTGTCTAATAGTATGTTAGTGTGTTAGTGTCTAATAGTATGTTAGTGTCTAATAGTATGTTAGTGTCTAATAGTATGTTAGTATGTTAGTGTCTAATAGTATGTTAGTGTCTAATAGTATGTTAGTGTGTTAGTGTCTAATAGTATGTTAGTGTCTATTAGTATGTTAGTATGGTAGTGTCTAATAGTAAGTTAGTGTGTTAGTGTCTAATAGTATGTTAGTGTGTTAGTGTCTAATAGTATGTTAGTGTCTATTAGTATGTTAGTGTCTATTAGTATGTTAGTGTCTAATAGTATGTTAGTGTGTTAGTGTCTATTAGTATGTTAGTGTGTTAGTGTCTAATAGTATGTTAGTGTCTAATAGTATGTTAGTGTCTAATAGTATGTTAGTGTCTATTAGTATGTTAGTGTCTAATAGTATGTTAGTGTCTATTAGTATGTTAGTGTCTAATAGTATGTTAGTGTCTATTAGTATATTAGTGTGTTAGTGTCTAATGGTATGTTAGTGTCTGTTAGTATGTTAGTGTCTAATAGTATGTTAGTGTGTTAGTGTCTATTAGTATGTTAGTGTGTTAGTGTCTAATAGTATGTTAGTGTCTATTAGTATGTTAGTGTCTAATAGTATGTTAGTGTCTGTTAGTGTGTTAGTGTCTAATAGTATGTTAGTGTCTAATAGTATGTTAGTGTCTAATAGTATGTTAGTGTGTTAGTGTCTAATAGTATGTTAGTGTGTTAGTGTCTAATAGTATGTTAGTGTCTATTAGTATGTTAGTGACTAATAGTATGTTAGTGTCTAATAGTATGTTAGTGTCTAATAGTATGTTAGTGTGTAATAGTATGTTAGTGTGTTAGTGTCTAATAGTGTGTTAGTGTCTAATAGTATGTTAGTGTCTAATAGTATGTTAGTGTCTAATAGTATGTTAGTGTGTTAGTGTCTAATGGTATGTTAGTGTCTAATAGTATGTTAGTGTCTAATAGTATGTTATTGTCTAATAGTATGTTAGTGTCTAATAGTATGTTAGTGTCTAATAGTATGTTAGTGTCTAATAGTATGTTAGTGTGTAATAGTATGTTAGTGTGTTAGTGTCTAATAGTATGTTAGTGTCTAATAGTATGTTAGTGTCTAATAGTATGTTAGTGTGTTAGTGTCTAATAGTATGTTAGTGTCTAATAGTATGTTAGTGTCTAATAGTATGTTATTGTCTAATAGTATGTTAGTGTCTAATAGTATGTTAGTGTCTAATAGTATGTTAGTGTCTAATAGTATGTTAGTGTGTAATAGTATGTTAGTGTGTTAGTGTCTAATAGTGTGTTAGTGTCTAATAGTATGTTAGTGTCTAATAGTATGTTAGTGTCTAATAGTATGTTAGTGTCTAATAGTATGTTAGTGTCTAATAGTATGTTAGTGTCTAATAGTATGTTAGTGTCTAATAGTATGTTCGTGTCTAATAGTATGTTAGTGTCTAATAGTATGTTAGTGTGTTAGTGTCTAATAGTATGTTAGTGTGTTAGTGTCTAATAGTATGTTAGTGTGTTAGTGTCTAATAGTATGTTAGTGTCTAATAGTATGTTAGTGTCTAATAGTATGTTAGTGTCTAATAGTATGTTAGTTTCTAATAGTATGTTAGTATGTTAGTGTCTAATAGTATGTTAGTGTCTATTAGTATGTTAGTGTGTTAGTGTCTAATAGTATGTTAGTGTCTATTAGTATGTTAGTGTCTAATAGTATGTTAGTGTCTATTAGTATGTTAGTGTCTAATAGTATGTTAGTGTCTAATAGTATGTTAGTGTCTATTAGTATGTTAGTGTCTTTTAGTATGTTAGTGTCTGTTGGTGTGTTGGTGTCTGTTAGTGTGTTGGTGTCTGTTAGTGTGGTCGTGTCTGTTCTTGTTTAGTGTCTGTTGGTATGTTAGTGTCTGTTGGTATGTTAGTGTCTGTTGGTGTGTTAGTCTCTGTTGGTGTGTTAGTGTATGTTGGTGTTTTGATGTCTGTTGGTGTGTTGGTGTCTGTTAGTGTGTTCGTGTCTGTTGGTGTTTAGTGTCTGTTGGTGTGTTAGTGTCTTTTGGTGTGTTCGTGTCTGGTATGTTAGTGTCTGTTGATATGTTAGTGTCTGTTGGTGTGTTAGTGTCTGTTGGTATATTATTGTCTGTTGGTGTGTTCGTGTCTGTTAGTGTGTTCGTGTCTGTTCGTGTTTAGTGTATGTTGGTATGTTAGTGTCTGTTGGTATGTTAGTGTCTGTTGGTATGTTAGTGTCTGTTGGTATGTTAGTGTCTGTTGGTATGTTAGTGTCTGTTCGTATGTCCGTGTCTGTTGGTGTGTTAGTGTCTGTTGGTATGTTAGTGTCTGTTAGTGTGTTAGGGCCTGTTGGTATGTTAGGGTCTGTTGCTCTGTTAATGTCTGTTGGTGTCTGTTGATGTCTGTTGGTGTGTTGGTGTCTGTTAGTGTGTTGGTGTCTGTTGGTGTGTTGGTGTCTGTTAGTGTGTTGGTGTCTGTTGGTATGTTAGTGTCTGTTGGTTTGTTAGCGTCTTTTGGTGTCTTAGTGTCTGTTGGTATGTTAGTGTCTGTTGGTGTTTTGATGTATGTTGGTGTGTTGGTGTCTGTTAGTGTGTTCGTGTTTAGTGTATGTTGGTATGTTAGTGTCTGTTGGTGTATTAGTGTCTGTTGGTGTGTTAGTGTCTGTTGGTATGTTAGTGTCTGTTGGTATGTTAATGTCTGTTGGTGTCTGTTGATGTCTGTTGGTGTGTTGGTGTCTGTTAGTGTGTGGGTCTCCCAGCAGGCACGCTATGCTGCTGGTCACAGTCCGACTCTCCTCTCTTGATGGCAGCTTTACGCTCTCCGCCCACTGTATTGATTAACTGTAGCTGGCTGACAGTGGCCAGGCTGGCCAGAGTGGGCTGTGTAGGCAGGGTGGGTAGATAGGAGGACAGGAGGACAGGCTCAGAGTGCAGCTGATGAACTGCTTCTGAACAGGAAATACAGTCCAGACTGGACAGGACTGAAGGCTGGCCTCTCTCTCTCTGTCTCTCTCTCTATGTCTGGCCAGGTGGCTCTGTCTGTTGTATATACAGTATATTCAGTTAGTGAGGTCACTGTAAAACACTTAAACACTTCCCAACGTGTCACAGTCGAGCCAGACTTACCCAGAATAAGACCAGAGCTGACTTGAGTAAGATATGAATAAAGTAAGACTCCTTCCTCAGAACAGAGAGGAGATGATTTTTCAGTTGTATGACTCTCCATGAAGGCAGGGTTGAATAATCTGAATGACTTCAGAATGGAGAGTGTGTTTCAGTATAAAGAAATCCTGGTCCTATTGATCCCGTGGTATCAGTGATCTTTCGCTTGTATGTGTGCGCTATTCCATACACCTATATAATATACAACGGTAGCATACTACTCTATATCTATGACCTGTGTAATGTAGAAATCATTCAGTGTATTGAACAGACCAGTAACCTGTGTATTAACCCTTTCCTCTTCTGCTAGCTCTAGTGGAGGACCTCCTGAGGACCCCTGTGGTACGAGTGGCAGGCGCCGACTGGTCGTCATGGGAGACATGGTCCGCCTGCTCCCAGGACTGTGCCAAAGGGTACCGCACCCGCAAGCGCACCTGTACCACCCCAGAGGGCAAGGCTGCCCCGCCAGCCTGCAGGGGCTCACCCGTGGAGTACCAGGACTGCAACTCTCAGGCCTGCCAAGGTAAAGGGGAAGAGAACATGCGCACACACACACACACACACACACACACATGCACTTGCACACACATAAACACACACACACTACTTCCATAACTATACATCAATGACCTCCAGTTGTGTTTAGCATAATACACACATTAAAAGACACCACCAGGGAGAGAGCTGTATGCTGATGCTAGTCCTGTAAAGTTATGCTGAGGGGACCATTACTTCCATTAGCTAATGAAACAGAACCAAGGACTCCTTGGTTACAGTAGCTGAGTCTTTGTAGCGTTGAAACTAAAGCTTCTCATCATCCCCTAATCATGCCGTTGGCCTGCTTTAACCAGTAGTAACTCCACCAAGCTCTGCTCTTAACACTCATGTAGATGGGATGTGGACCGGCTATATTAATGTTGTATGGTTGGTGCATCACTGATGATCATCCCTTGAGTGTATCATTTAGTAATGGTCATTGGCTGTGTGTGCCAACCTATTCTCTTATGTCTATATACTCAACTCTTAATTAACCTGACCTAAATGACTCAGTCTGTAATTTCTCTCTCTCTCTCTGTCTGTCTGTCTGTCTGATAGTTGGATATTATGTGACTGAGGGAGGGAGGAAGGGTACGTGCGAGAGAGGGAGAAGTCCTTGATTGAGAGACAGAAAAAGACAGAGAGAGAGAGAGTGAGGGAGGGAGGGAGAGACCGGTCCTTGACTGATAGACAGAGAGGGAGGGAGAGGTACCTGATTTACAGAGGCAGAGCAAGACTGACAGAAAGAGACAGTGAGACCGTGAGACCAAGAGACCGTGAGACAGTGAAGTTGACAGATGGAGTGGCAAGGGAGAAGAAAATAGATTTTCACAAGATTAAGAGATGGTAAAGAGTGAGAGATGGTAAAGAGTGAGAGATGGTAAAGAGTGAGAGATGGTAAAGAGTGAGAGATGGTGAAGAGTGTTACAGAGAAAGGGCTATAAGGAGAAGCCATCTTTATTTTACAAGCCTTCTGTTTGCTCGTTTTCTTGAGAGGCTCTCTCTTTATATTCCTCTTTCCCCAAAATGTCTTTCCCAGTCCCATCACCATGCAACACTCAGAGGGGCTAGACAGACAGCCAGAGGAGTGTGAGGCAACCAAAGCAGTCAGGTCCCAGTTCACTCTCCCTACTGTCTAATCCACTGAAGTAAATGGAGTTTTCTAGAGCATGGGGCGATGGGGGCGAGGACGGCATTACAGCCCCGGCTCCTCTCACCACTCACCTCCATCTCTCTCTGTCAAACGCATTCTTTACTGTCTCGCTTCCCTCATCGTTCACACTCTCAGCTCAAACACTCTCATTCAGATGGACATGCGGAAAGTACAATGGGGTGGCAGGTAGCCTAGTGGTTAGAGTGTTGGGACAGTAACCAAAAGGTTGCTGGATTGAATCCCCGAGCTGACAAGGTAAAAATATGTCGTTCTGCCCCTGAACAAGGCAGTTAACCCACTATTCCCGGTAGCCGTCATTGTAAATAAGAATTTGTTCTTAACTGACTTGCCTAGTTAATTAAAAACAAATGTGAGTGGAATGACAACACACTTAATATAGCAAGTCTTTATAGAGGGGTTAAGCATAGCAGAGTTATTCTTAGGCATGAAAAGTGCCGTGTAGGGACAATGGACAGCAATGTAGTTTTTTAAGTAGATAATATATCTGGTCCTCTGGGTAGACTTTGGTTGTGTTTATTGCAGCTACAAGAGGATAACATTTATTATGTTTATTTTTGACTAGTTAGTGATGAGAGTGATAGACATTTGACCTTTCTTATATGTTTATGTCTTTGCATGTGTGTTTGTCTTTTTGTGTGTGTGTGTGTGTGTGTGTGTGTTCCTGTCCAGTGAGTGGAGCCTGGTCGTGTTGGTCGTCCTGGTCTCAGTGTTCAGTGCCCTGTGGTGGAGGGCACTACCAGCGTACCCGCTCCTGTAACAACCCCAGCCCTGGCAACGGAGGAGATATCTGTATTGGTCTACACACTGAGGAAGCGCTGTGCAACACACACACCTGTGATGGTAAGGCACACACACATCACACCCAACACCACCCCAACACATCCATCAGAGTCACAGGCTTCCCTGTCCTTTACATCAGGACGATCATTACCTCTAATCAATACATTACAACTAGTCTATCATGATAATTACTTACTGATCAATACTGTGCCAATCAACACCTTGTTATGTCGCTCCAGAGAGGGCTGTGATGGAGTCCCCGGCCTGTCTGCTGCTTTCCTTTTGCAGCCTCAGTGCCAGCCTTGTGGTGGTGCAGACCGGTGGTGTGCCTTTTGGCCCAATATTGTGTGATGATGGGATCTGATACAGTGGGGCAAAAAATTATTTAGTCAGCCACCAATTGTGCAAGTTCTCCCACTTAAAAAGATGAGAGGCCTGTAATTTTCACCATAGGTACAACTAACTTCAACTATGATGAGAAATGAGAAACAAAATCCAGAAAATCACATTGTAGGATTTTTAATGAATTAATTTGCAAATTATGGTGGAAAATAAGTATTTGGTCAATAACAAAAGTTTATCTCAATACTTTGTTATATACCCTTTGTTGGCAATGACAGAGGTCAAACGTTTTCTGTAAGTCTTCACAAGGTTTTCACACACTGTTGCTGGTATTTTGGCCCATTCCTCCATGCAGATCTCCTCTAGAGCAGTGATGTTTTGGGGCTGTTGCTGGGCAACACGGACTTTCAACTCCCTCCAAAGATTTTCTATGGGGTTGAGATCTGGAGACTGGCTAGGCCACTCCAGGACCTTGAAATGCTTCTTACGAAGCCACTCCTTTGTTTCCCGGGCGGGGTATTTGGGATCATTGTCATGCTGAAAGACCCAGCCACGTTTCATCTTCAATGATCTTGCTGATGGAAGGAGGTTTTCACTCAAAATCTCACGATACATGGCCCCTTTCATTCTTTCCTTTACACGGATCAGTCGTCCTGGTCCCTTTGCAGAAAAACAGCCCCAAAGCATGATGTTACCACCCCCATGCTTCACAGTAGGTATGGTGTTCTTTGGATGCAACTCAGCATTCCAAACACGACGAGTTGAGTTTTTTCATTCTCCCAATTTCATTCTCCCAACATTCTCCCAATCGCCTTCTGGATCATCCAAATGCTCTCTAGCAAACTTCAGACGGGCCTGGACATGTACTGGCTTAAGCAGGGGGACACGTCTGGCACTGCAGGATTTGAGTCCCTGGCGGCGTAGTGTGTTACTGATGGTAGGCTTTGTTACTTTGGTCCCAGCTCTCTGCAGGTGATTCACTAGGTCCCCCCGTGTGGTTCTGGGATTTTTGCTCACCGTTCTTGTGATAATTTTGACCCCACTGGGTGAGATCTTGCGTGGAGCCCCAGATCGAGGGAGATTATCAGTGGTCTTGTATGTCTTCCATTTCCTAATAATTGCTCCCACAGTTGATTTCTTCAAACCAAGCTGCTTACCTATTGCAGATTCAGTCTTCCCAGCCTGGTGCAGGTCTACAATTTTGTTTCTGATGTCCTTTGACAGCTCTTTGGTCTTGGCCATAGTGGAGTTTGGAGTGTGACTGTTTGAGGTTGTGGACAGGTGTCTTTTATACTGATAACAAGTTCAAACAGGTGCCATTAATACAGGTAACGATTGGAGGACAGAGGAGCCTCTTAATTAAAGAAGAAGTTGCAGGTCTGGGAGAGCTAGAAGTCTTGCTTGTTTGTAGGTGACCAAATACTTATTTTCCACCATAATTTGTAAATAAATTCATAAAAAATCCTACAATGTGATTTTCTGGATTGTTTTTCTCATTTTGTCTGTCATAGTTGAAGTGTACCTATGATGAAAATTACAGGCCTCTCTCATCTTTTTAAGTGGGAGAACTTGCACAATTGGTGGCTGACTAAATACTTTATGGCCCCACTGTATTTATGCTGTATGTGTAACCAGGCCCTCTGCTCTGTGCATCCCTCTGTGTAGTCTCTTCTCCCAATAGGACACTGTCATTCGTATGTGTGATTCTGAGCCAGCTAATCCTGGCCTGGGTAGAAAGTTACTCTCAGACGTGTCTCTGAATAAGCCTACAGCCCTAATGAGACACCATTTCTAAAGAGTTTCTCTTTTGTTTTATCTGATTCCTAATCTTTTCTTTATTTCCTGGAATTTGCTAGCCAGTTCTTCTGTTGCTGCTGCGGCGTGTGGCTCTGTGTGTGTGTGAAATGCGTTCGAAATGTGTGTGTGTGTGTGCCTACCCGGCTGCCTGTGGTTGTGTCCACAGTTTACCATGCTAATGACGTGGCCATTTCATTTGTCTCCGGCTACGGTACATTTACTGACAAGCAGGACATTGGTCATCTATGCACAGATCCCTGCTCACTTCCCGACAGATACAGTGCACCTCCAATTAGCCAAAAGGCCTTGTGTCTGTCAGTCCCCGGACTATCTGATGTCCCTTTCAGAGGTGGCTTGACTAAAGAGATTGTGCTAACTAATGGAGGACAGGTGTGTTTGTGCTTTTGTGTTTGTGTGTGTGTGACCGTTATTACAGTCAATGCTAATAGAGGTGCCTCTGGGTTTTATTTCTGCCATGATCCAATTCTACAGCTCAGACGCATTGGTTTGGTTGAGTGACGTAAATAAATGAATGAAATGAATGAAGCAATTATAGTAAGAGGGCTGGTTTGCTGCGTTATTAAACATAATTGTAATATTATGCAACAGTACGGTGTCCATATTAGGACAGGCTCAGAGTCACAAGGCCACCAACTCCTGTTAGACTCTGAGCCTGTCCTAATATGGATGCCATCCTAATATGGACACCGTACCGTTATATTCTGTTGTTCTACCAACACAAGTTGTGGGAGATCAAAGAGCAGGTGGAGCAGCTTCAACAGCCAGTGACTGAGTATCTGACTGATACGAGAGGTAAACAGAATGGCTGCAGTCATAGAGCCTTATATATGTACAGTTTATTTGGATTAATGGGTTTTGTCATTATGTGTTGGGAAACCGGGATTGGATCCTTTCTGTTTAGTGTATACAAGTGCCTGCGGGCCGGGAAACATGACTGGCACTTGGCTCTGGACACAAACATCTCGGCTATGCACTAAACAAACTATGGGTTTGCTTACTCAATACAGTTTACCTCACAAACATTTGGGTCTGTTTGTATATGGCTAAGGTTGTTTGTGGCTGTGCTGTGGTGGGGCTAGTTTGTTTGTTTGTCTCATGCTCTTGGGTGGGCATGTTGGGTTCCAGCCATTTTAAGACTGCAGCAGTTACTTCAACTCAGGGTGAGTTCATGCTCATTTGTCTGTGTACTGACAGTCATAGTGTGTGTGTGTGTGTGTGTGTGTGTGCAGGCGGCTGGATGGCCTGGTCTCTGTGGTCAGTGTGTGACAATGCAGGGCTGCAGGTACGCAGCAGGGTCTGTGGAGCTCAAGGCTCATCCCCCTGTGTGGGAAACAGCACCGAGCACAGGGACTGCAATGAGATCCCAGGTGAGTCAGACACACCTTCATCATCATTATCATCATTGTTATCATCATCGTCGTCGTCATCATCATTATGTAACATAGACACACACTGAAATGAGCCGTATCATCACGCCAGTTTTCCAGAATAAGCCATTTCTTGGTCTGAAAATCATGTTAAATTGAAAGTACTTTTAAATCCATTAGTGTCCGGGAAACTGCCCCATATACTATCAAACTCCTCCAATCCCCACCAGACAGAGGCCTTGCCCATCTCCTATCTTAATTAGTGTTAATCTCAGTAAATCAGGCTTCTCTGACTGCTCCTCTGATGTCTCTGTCTGTTAAGTCTTCTTCCTTTATTTTTGCTGTAGTCGTAGTGATCTTTCAGGGCCTGGCTGCCAGAGACGAGACAAGATAGACCCACTAGCCCAGAATACCAAGTGAATTAAATCAAGGCTTCTCAAAATTAATATTAATGTGTCACAACACCAAGGATGCATCCCGAATGGCCCCCTATTCCCTATATAGTGCACTACTTTTGACCAGAGCCCTGTGCCCTGATCAAATGTAGTACACTATATAGGGAATAGGGGTGCCATTTGGGATGCAACCCAAATCACATCTAATTTATTTCAATTTTGGATGAGGCGATAGAAATCGTAAGGTCACTGGGATTGCGTGTGACACTGCCTGGGGGAAAATTGCCCCAAATTTAATCATTGGATTGTTGCGTCTCAATTAAAAACACACCCTTCCCTCCCTCTCGCCCACTACCTTCCTGATGAATTAGTGGAAGGCAGACGTGGTTTAACTTTAAATGATTGGCTTTACTTTGATTAAATGATTGGCTCAGGCTACACAACATTCAACATTGAAGACATTTACAACATTCCACTGGAGAAATGATTCATTGATTTGTGTTTCATGATGTTTGTTTGTGCTGTATGTACCGTATACAATATTTCATCTTCCAGTTAAAATGAAAGTCTACTCTGGTGTCTTGGGGTGATTCCAGCTGGTCTGTGGGTGGTAAGAATCTGCATGTGCTGGTAGCTGACTGTGTGTCTGTCTCTGCATGTCTGTCTGTCTGTCTGTCTGTCTGTCTGTCTGTCTGTCTGTGTGTGTGTGTTGTGTTGTGTTGCAGTGATTCTCCCTGCGTCTGGCTTTGATAAGGACCAGCAATGCGGAGGTAAGTGGATTGACAACTATCTACGTGTGTGCATGTGTGATCGTTTGTGGGGGGGTTGGAGGTAGGGTGGGTGTAGGGATAGAGCAAAATATGAAAACATGTTTTTAGAAATGTTAGCAAATGTATAGCTAGTTTACATGTGTATTTTGTAGAAGCAGCTTTGGCAGCGATTACAGCTATGAGTCTTTCTAGGTAAGTCTTAGGGTTGTATCACATTTCAGGTAAGACCCAAATGTAGACTGTGTTGAAGTAACAAACAAGAGACAAAGGACTATGACACATGGATTTACATCTAGACACATAAAAAGTAGGAAGTATACAGAGGCTATGGGACAATAGAGGACGAACAGCAAAGGGGCTAATGATTTTGGAGAAGGGGGGAAAGGTCTCAGCTTCCGAGGGTGTAGCCGCGGGGCTATAGCGGCATGCCAGCACATCCGGCTTAACATCCTTGGGTACCAGGTCGGTGTTGTGGAAGTGAAGTGGCCCGGGCCTTACTAAACCCCTCCCGGAGGTCCTGGTACTCCACGGGAATGGCACAGAGGTTCTGGGCTATTTCCAAGCACCCACCCAGGAAGACGTCCCGGGGCAGGCAGAAATGATTTCAGGCAATGATCGTGGAAGAACGGGCTCCAGCCCATGATGGCACTAGTAGACCAGTCAATCGAGGGATTGTGTCACTGGAGCCAAGAGAATCCCAATACCACAAGAACCTGTGGACACACCTGTGGTAGATGGGGGTGGTATGGTGGGTGACCCAGCCTATAGAGCGCCCTTCCAGCACTCTAACATCCATGAGAATGGAGAGGGGTTGAGTGGGGATGTCCAGCTCGGACGCCAGGGTAACATCCATAAGACTGAAATTGTCCCCTGCGTCGATGAGTATCTGGAGAGACTTGGACTGGTTTCCCCACAGAAGGGTGGCATGGAGAAGGGGGCGAGTAAGGGGAGAAGCAACATTATCCTTAAGACCCACCATAATACTCATTCCTACCAATGAGCTAGGTCTCTTGAAGGGACAGGTAGCCACATAATGACCGGCAGTCCCGCAATACAGACAACACTGGGTGTTAAGTCTGCGTACATGTTCGGCTGGAGACAGCCTAGCCCTGCCAAGCTGCATCGGCTCGGGAAGAGGCAAATTGGCTGTCTTCGGAGGCTCTTGGAGGAACTTGGGTAAGCTCGGATCCTCTCTGGGACGAAGACGCCGGGGACTTCCGGAGTTCATCAGATGCAAGGTGGGATCCTTGAGTGAGCGATTGCGACCTTAATCAGACCTCTTCTCCCTCCTACTTTCCCGAGCTGACCATCGATCAGGATGGTTAAAGCGATGAGTGAGTCGAGATCTGTCGGTAGTTCCCGGGCTGCAAGCTCGTCCTTTACTTCCTCTGATAATCCGTGCAGGAACATGTCAAACAGCGCTTCCGGGTTCCAGGCATCCTCCGCTGCTAGCGTGCTGAAATCCACTGCATAGTCCGCCACACTGACGGAGTCCTGCCAAAGCTGGAGAACTTCCAGGCAGCCTCTCTCCCGGACACCGGAGCCTCAAACTTTTCTCACCTCCACCACGAATATCTCCAGACTGAGGCAGACGGTGGATTGTTGCTCACACACCGCCGTGGCCCAGGCGAGTGACCTCCCGAACATCAGCGTAGTAATGTACGCTATCTTCGAGTTGTCCGGGGGGAACGAAGAAGGCTGCTGCTCAAAAACGAGGGAGCACTGGGAGAGAAAGGTCCGGCAGGTTCTGGAATCTCCATCGTAGTGCTCCAGGGGAGGTAAGCGGGGTTCCCGGGACACCGGGGTGACTGCGCCGCTTACCAGCCGGGTTACTGAGGGGCTGGGAGGTTACTGTCGTGGTAGGCTGCCTAGTAGGCATCCCATGGAATTGCTCCCGCAAAGCGTTCAATGCTAGGTTGTGACTTTCGGCCACATCCTGGACCCCTTCCATCAGACCGCAAAGCAACTCTTCATGTCTACCAATGAGGGCCCCTTGGGAGGAGATGGCGTTGCAGAGCTGGTCCAAGTCTGCTGGTCAGTCATGGCCAGTTCATACGATCACCTTTCAGGTTAGACCCAAAGTAACAATGTTTATTACAGCAACGGGGTAGGCAAATGGCAGGTCAAGACACGCAGAGGTCGATGATCCAGAGTAGTGGGGCAAGGGTACCGGACGACTGGCAGGCTCAGGATCAGGCTAGGCAGAGGTCGGTAACCCAGAGTAGGGGCAAAAGCACAGGACAGCAGGCAGACACAGGGTCAGGGGCAGGCAGAGTGTTCAGGCAGGCGGGCTCAGCGTCAGGACAGGCAAGGGTCAAAACCAGGAGGATGAGAAAAAGAGAGACTGGGAAAAAACAGGAGCTGAGACAAAACGCTGGTTGACTTAAACAAACAAGACGAACTGGCAACAGACAGAGAACACAGGTATAAGTACCCTGGGGATAATGGGGAAGATGAGCGACACATGGAGGGGGGTGGAGACAAGCACAAAGACAGGTGAAACAGATCAGGGTGTGACAGGGTTGAATATTTTGCTGGAATTTATAAAATGTTCCATCCAGAGAATAAATCACTTTTCTCCCGGGTAACCCGGTATTTCCCGCCAAAACCGGAAGTGTCATTCAAAATGATTATAAAGCATATAAATATGTCTGGTATAACCTGATGCTACCTGAGCCTAATGAGCCATATACAGTATTAAATACATTTTATGGGCCAATACATATGAGCCAATACATAATGTGCAGTACATATATACTGCACATTATGCACGACAGAAAAACATAAACGGCCATAGATGTAGCTAGCTATATGTTCTCTTGGTTAAATAAATTAAACTAGCTCCAGTAGGCTAATCTTTTTGAGTGTTTACTGTATTGCTGTATTGTATAATACTGTATTATATGGAGTGGAATTATGCACATGGTTCAAACCATGATAAAGCAGAAGAGAACATACAATTCTGGTGCAGCACATGCGGCCAACAAAGTAGTATAGGCTAGGGAATTAGATATGAATTTTGAAGAAGAAAATGGGGCCTATTTGTGTAGTTACTAGGCTGATTCATATGTACCTTTCATAATATTTATCTTAATGTTATTAGCCTACCTCTTCTGCAAAAGAGCCCTCATTTCGTGAGGTGATGAAAGAGGAATTGCGCGAGGCGCTCACAGGCTTACGAGAGGAACTTCGAGAAGATGTAAGAAAATAACTAAATGAGTTCAAGAAGGACATTAACCAGAAACTGGAAGAAAACAAAATAGAACTTCACAGCATAGCTACAAGAATGGGGGACGCAGAACAGCGCATTGGGGAAACGGACACATGGAACTCTGCAGGAAATACTTGAACAGTCACTGAAAAGCCAACACGCACTACAGGCAAAAGTGACAGAACTCGAAGATTTCTCACGTCGAAACATTAGACTTTATAACATAGTAGAGGGCGCAGAAAAAGACTCTATGCCCAACTTCGTGGAGGACCTATTCAAGGGCATACTTGAAGACGACACTGACCTGGGAATCGAGAGAGCACACTGAGCCCTGGCCTCAAAACCCCCCAGCGGCACCCCACCAAAAATGCGGGTATTTCTGGAAAATGGCCTGGTTACATACGAGCATGCAGACGAGGCGGCTGAAGTCACTCCTGCTATATTGTGGGATGCAGCTAAGGCGGTTATTAGAGGGAAGATCATAGCCACATCATCTCTCAAGAAAAAAGATTAAAGCACAGAAACTGCTGAAATTACAGGAAACCCAGGTACGATCTCATGGTCAACACAAAGACCATCTTATATTACGAGCGATTCAAAAGGTAAAACAGGAAATTGACCAGATTTATAGAGAAGAAGTAGAGAAAAAGCTTAGGTTCCTGAAACAACGATATTATGAAGCAGGCTCAAAGGCAACCAAATTACTAGCATGGAGACTCAGGAAACAACAAGCACAGAATACCATTTTCAAAATAAAAGACCCCAAAACAAAAAAGATCACATGCAAATTAGATGAAATACAGAATGCATTTGAATCATGTTACACAAATCTGTACAAGCAACCAGAGAAGGCAGATGCACAGACAATAGAGCACTTTTTGAACTAACTTGATCTCCTCTCAATTGGGACAGAGCAAAATGATAGACTAACTTTAGAAATATCCACCGAAGAAATTAATAAAGCAATATCTCAACAAAAAGTCAACAAGTCTCCAGGCACTGATGGCTTTCCTTCAGAATGGTTCAAGACCTTCAGAGAACAATTAGCACCTCTACTTAAGGCCTGTTTTAACTGGACTCTGAGGGAGGGGGGTCTCCCACCGTCATGGAGAGAGGCCATCATATCAGTAATCCCAAAAGAGGGTAAAAATAAGAAAGAATGCAGTTCATATAGACCTATCGCAATTCTTAACACATGGAGAACATAATCCCAGAATTGATTGACGGAGATCAAACTTTCATACAAAATAGGCAGACATAGGACAAAATAATGAGAACACTACATGTCATGGACCACATTACTCAGAATAAGACAAGTGCAATATTAATCAGCCTAGATGCAGAAAAAGCATTTGATTCAGTGGGATAGGATTACCTATTCCAAGTTATGGATAGATTTGGTTTCAATAAAGAAGTGATACAGTGCATCAAAACACTGTATTCATGTCCGACAGTTAGAATGAATATAAATGGACAGTTGACACGAAAGATCAAATTAGAGCGAGGGGCAAGACAAGGCTGTAATCTTTCACCCGCGCTCTTCTCCTTGTACCTCAAACCATTAGCTCAGGTAATAAGACAGGACCCAACCTTAGAGGGAATAACAATAAGAGACAGTGAACATAAGATATGCATGTATGCTGATGACGTTCTGTTATTCCTTAAAGACCCAAGTGTACCTAGATTGATGGATGATTTACAAACATTCGGAACATATTCAGGGCATGTGCTCAACGTACACAAGACCCAAGCCCTAGTTTATAATTATACCCCACAGGAAGAGCTGAAGAGTAGGTATAACTTCCACTGGACCTCTTCATCCATTAAATATCTGGGAGTAAACTTACCAATAGATACACCCAAACTTTATGACATGAATTACGATCACATCAACAAGAAAATATATGATGACCTGGACAGGTGGAATTCACTTCCCTTAGATCTTAATAGTAGAATTGAAACATTCCAAATGAACATCCTGCCAAGGTTACTGTATTTGTTCCAATCACTGCCCATAGAAATCCCACCTAAACAGTTTAGGGAATGGGATAAACGGATATCAAGGTTTATTTGGAACAGTAAGAGACCAAGAACTAGATATACAACATTACAGTTACCAAAAAACTGTGGGGGTATGGCCTTACCAAACCTAAAAAATTATTATGTGTTAGCCCAATTGAGACCTCTGGTGTGTTGGTGCAATTCAGAATACGAATCCAAATGGAAAGACATCGAGACTACTTTGACAGAGATACCCATACCGTCAGTTTTGGGAAATAATGACATGGTAAAATAAATATACAATAGACAAAATCAGTGGATTAATTTCTCTCTGAAGACATGGTTTAGGGTAGTTAAGCAAAATAATTTAGACGGAGAGATCAAACTGCTGAGTTGGCTCGCATACGACCCCAGCTTCATCCCTGCAACTCAGGACAGCAGGTTTAAACAATGGATGCAGAAAGGCATCACATCACTCAGTACAATTATAAGGAATGGGAACCTAGATACAGTGCCTTGCGAAAGTATTCGGCCCCCTTGAACTTTGCGCCCTTTTGCCACATTTCAGACTTCAAACATAAAGATATAAAACTGTATTTTTTTGTGAAGAATCGACAACAAGTGGGACACAATCATGAAGTGGAACGAGATTTGTTGGATATTTCAAACTTTTTTAACAAATCAAAAACTGAAAAATTGGGCGTGCAAAATTATTCAGCCCCTTTACTTTCAGTGCAGCAAACTCTCTCCAGAAGTTCAGTGAGGATCTCTGAATGATCCAATGTTGACCTAACTGACTAATGATGATAAATACAATCCACCTGTGTGTAATCAAGTCTCCGTATAAATGCACCTGCACTGTGATAGTCTCAGAGGTCCATTAAAAGCGCAGAGACCATCATGAAGAACAAGGAACACACCAGGCAGGTCCGAGATACTATTGTGAAGAAGTTTAAAGCCGGATTTGGATACAAAAAGATTTCCCAAGCTTTAAACATCCCAAGGAGCACTGTGCAAGCGATAATATTGAAATGGAAGGAGTATCAGACCACTGCAAATCTACCAAACCCTGGCCGTCCCTCTAAACTTTCAGCTTATACAAGGAGAAGACTGATCAGAGATGCAGCCAAGAGGCCCATGATCACTCTGGATGAACTGCAGAGATCTACAGCTGAGGTGGGAGACTCTGTCCATAGGACAACAATCAGTCGTATATTGCACAAATCTGGCCTTTATGGAAGAGTGGCAAGAAGAAAGCCATTTCTTAAAGATATCCATAAAAAGTGTTGTTTAAAGTTTGCCACAAGCCACCTGGGAGACACACCAAACATGTGGAAGAAGGTGCTCTGGTCAGATGAAACCAAAATTGAACTTTTTGGCAACAATGCAAAACGTTATGTTTGGCGTAAAAGCAACACAGCTGAACACACCATCCCCACTGTCAAACATGGTGGTGGCAGCATCATGGTTTGGGCCTGCTTTTCTTCAGCAGGGACAGGGAAGATGGTTAAAATTGATGGGAAGATGGATGGAGCCAAATACAGGACCATTCTGGAAGAAAACCTGATGGAGTCTGCAAAAAACCTGAGACTGGGACGGAGATTTGTCTTCCAACAAGACAATGATCCAAAACATAAAGCAAAATCTACAATGGAATGGTTCAAAAATAAACATATCTAGGTGTTAGAATGGCCAAGTCAAAGTCCAGACCTGAATCCAATCGAGAATCTGTGGAAAGAACTGAAAACTGCTGTTCACAAATGCTCTCCATCCAACCTCACTGAGCTCGAGCTGTTTTGCAAGGAGGAATGGGAAAAAATGTCAGTCTCTCGATGTGCAAAACTGATAGAGACATACCCCAAACAAAGTATTAACTTAAGGGGGCTGAATAATTTTGCACGCCCAATTTTTCAGTTTTTGATTTGTTTAAAAAGTTTGAAATATCCAATAAATGTCGTTCCACTTCATGATTGTGTCCCACTTGTTGTTGATTCTTCACCTCCAAAATTAATCCAAGTATTCACTTACGCATACAACTTGGGGAGTAACAAAAAAACGATTTCAAATCTCCACTTGGGTATTCAATCCTCAAAGAAACATTCTACAAATTATATTAAAAAGAAATGGGAGGAGGAACTTAACATTGAAATAACTTATGAAACATGGTTGAACATATTAGAGACTCAACAAAGCTCCACCAACTCAAGGTCACTGGGGAGCTTACTGGGGAGAAATAAGATCTAACATTGGAAAAATAATGTGATTTGACATAGAACAAACATTCATTTCTTTGTACATGGGTGAAATACCTGATAACTTACACAATAGAGAAACGTACTTCTTGAAGGTCCTACTGGCAACCAGTAAAAAGGCTATCACTAGGAAATGGCTACAAAAAGACCCTCCCACAGTGACACGATGGATAGACATTGTAGAAGAAATACACCACATGACCTTTGCTTTAAGAACTCACCAGGAGAGAGGTCAAGAATACTGGGAAAAATGGGTTTCGTACATGGAAAAGGTCTAATTCAAAGATGTCAATGTAACTAATATGATGATGAAGGTATGAAGTGCACTGTAACTGCCAGATCTTTTTTGTTGTTCTTTTATTTGTACTTTCTTTGTGTTCCGACAATAAAAACTAAGTATAAAAATATTAAAAAATCTCAAAGTTCTGTCAAATTGGTTGCTGATCATTGCTAGACAACCATTTTCAGGTCTTGCCATAGATTTTCAAGTAAATCTTAGTCAAAATTGTTAATCGGCCACTCAGGAACATTGTCTAGCACTGTCGTCTTGGTAAGCAACTCCAGTGTAGATTTGGCCTTGTGTTTTAGGTTATTGCCCTGCTGAAAGGTGAATACATCTCCCAGTGGAAAGCAGACTGAACTAGCTTTTTCTATAGGACTTTGTCTGTGTTCATAGCTCCATTCGGTTTCTTATTTATCCTGAAAAAAAACCCCAGTCCTTAACCATTACAAGCATACCCATAACATGATGCAGTCATCACTTTGCTTGAAAATATGGAGTGGTACTCAGTAATATCTTGTATTGGATTTGCCATAAACATAACACTTTGCATTCAAGACCAAAGTTAATTGCTTTGCTACAATTTTGCAGTATTACTTCAGGATGGGGGAGCTGTGAAAAAAGAGACTAATTGGTCCACTAATACAGGACTCGTAAAGGCCCAGTGCACTACTTTTGTGAAAAAATACTAAAATAATGTCCGCGCTACAGACTGAAATATTTGTCTGCTAGTACAGGACTTTTGTGAAAAAGCACCCTCAGTTCCCCTACTTCCCACCGCTATGCAAACAGGGTGCATGTTTTGGAATATTTCTTATTCTGTATTGTTTAGTAATTACAATGTTGTTGATCCACCCTCAGTTTTCTCCTATAACAGCCATTCAACTCTGTAACTGTTTTAAAGTAATCATTTGGCTCATGGTTAAATCCCTGAGCGGTTTCCTTCCTATCTAGTAACGGAGTTTGGAAGGACACCTGTATCTTTGTAGTGAATGGGTGTATTGACACACCATCCAAAGTGTAATTAAGAACTTCACCATGCTCAAAGGAATATTACATTTTTCACCCATCTACCAATAAATGCCCTTCTTTGTGAGGCATTGAAAAACCTCCCTGGTCTTTGTGGTTGAATCTGTGTTTGAAATTCACTGCTTGGCTGAGGAACCTTACAGATAATTATATGTGTGGGGTACAGAGTTGAGGTAGTCATTCAAAAATCATGTTAAACACTATTATTACACACAGATTGAGTCAATGCAACTTATTATGTGACTTGTTTAAGCAAATGTTTTCATTTAGGCTTGCCATAACAAAGGGGTTGAATACTTATTGACTCAAGATGTTTCAGCTTTTCATGTTGAATAAAAAATACATTATGGGTTATTGTGTTTAGGCCAGTGACAAGAAAATCCAAATTTTATAAATTTTAAATTCAGGCTGGAGCACAACAAAATGTGTGAAAAGTCTAGGGGTGTGAATACTTTCTGAAGGCTGCTGCTGGACAAAATCAGGATGGCACAAGCCTTTGAACCAATCATTAGATGGGGAATATGCATTATGGGGGATGGCCATTAGAATGAGGTGTAGGTAGCGTCGTGGGAATGGTAATGGTTTGAAAAGGCTGTGCCGCCACACCATTAGACATTTTCCAGGAAGATGCCAGGGAAACTGAGAGCTTGGTGCCCTTCAATAAACCAACATTTTGCTAGCCTGGTCACCGATCTGTTTGTGCTGTCTTGCCAACTCCTGTGGCTATTGAATGACCATAGGAGTTGGCAAGACAGCACAAACAGATTATTGACCAGGCTACTGAAGTAGTGCTTGTTGCCCCTGAATGAACCACCATTTTACTGCAATATAATAGCTGATGGAGGACAGAAAGAGAGAAAACGACAGATTACAGGCACAGATAAGTGAACCAAACATCCTGACTGATCTCCTACCATCTGTCGGCTTTGTTGTGTCTTCCCAGCATTCACCTCGCTGCACCTGATAGCCACAGGCGTGTCCTGTTTCCTGGGGGCGGGCCTTCTGTCCTTTCTGGCCTACGTGTATAGCCAGCGCTTCCACAAGCCCTCGCAGGAATCCGCCGTCATACACCCCACCACACCCAACCACCTCAACTACAAGGGCAACACTACACCAAAGAACGAGAAGTACACGCCCATGGAGTTCAAGGTATTGTCACAGGTATTCAAGGATTCTCACACACGTAGACACGGACGCACGCATGCAGACACGTGCTCGCATACCCACACCATGAAACACCATTTTCTGCGTAGCACAACGATTAGGTAACACCAGTCATTCATTTGATTTTGACAGGAGATTCCATATGCATAGGTTTATTTCATTACATTAACTACTGTACAGGGAATAGAGATATGGTGGGAGCTCAGAACATATATTTCTTATTTCTCTTCACCTGGTTTCCTTACTCCACTTTCTGTTCACAGTCTCAGTCCTTATTAATGGCCCTCATTAGCCTGTTATACCCATGGACTCCCACTGCTGTTTATAATGCTGGAACCAGCATCTTTTGAGGGATGTAACACCTGTGTGTGCCTGTGAGCCACGCTCCGATCTCATCGATCTATCCCACAATGGCATTGCCCTCCCTGCATGTGGCAGGGTTAGCCCTAGGACCGACGTTGTATCATGATCCACCTAGTATACATACTGTTTTTGCAGCATTATGCGGCAGGTAGCCTAGTGGTTAGAGTGTTGGACTAGTAACCGAAAGGTTGCAAGATTGAATCCCCGAGCTGACAAGGTAAAAATCTGTCGTTCTGCCCCTGAACAAGGCAGTTAACCCACTGTTCCTAGGCTGTCATTGAAAATAAGAATTTGTTCTTAACTGACTTGCCTAGTTAAATAAAGGTACATTTTAAAAAATGATATTGCCCCATAATTAGTCAAGTACTATGCTAGGACGCTCTTTATCTCAGGTGACGGTTGCTGCTTCTTAGGGTGGAACCTGATTATTTTCTGAAGATGTTAGCCACCAGCTGGCTGAGTGATATGTTTGTGGCTGAGTGAGGCTGGGTCCTCATGCTGGGCCCTAATTATGAGAGTCATACGTTGAGAGCAGTGTCTCATTAGGTTAACAACCAGACCAGGCAGGTTTCATACTACAGGTAGTTAGCTAGCTATTTGCCTGGCATCCTCATGGATTTCTCTAAGTTTCACCATTAAGTGCAGCATTGTCTGGTTTAACCAGGCTACCTAGCTAGAGCCACTGGCTCAACCTGAGAACTACTGCTGTTATTGTTGCTTTAGCCATTACATTATGCGGTTATTTCTTCACAGGCCCTCACCACCCAACGTTGTTGTGCATTTCACTGATTCTGTAAACCATTTACAGAGCCGTGTTTGGCCTGGCTGTTAACATAAATGACATTACTCAGCAGCCCTCCGTAAAGTGTTCCCTTCGTCGGCACATTGTGGCTTCTAGCTGCCACGACCTGCCTCTAAAGTGCAAGTGTATTAAATTAAGTGTGTCCCAAATGGGACCTAATTTCCTATATAGTACACTCATTTCCCTATGGGCCCTGGTAGTGCACTATAAAGGGAATAGGGTGCCATTTGGGATACAAACTAAATGTTTTTGTATTGCGTTTTTTGGAGCCACCTACTGTAATTTATTCATGCCTCTCATATTTGTTCATTGATTACGCTTGATGTTTGGCTGCTAAATCATATTTGTTGAAGGGTTGTACCTTACTTAGAAATCCACTTACAGTACCCAGCACTGTTGCCCACTTTTCAACCTGTAAGAGTCTAATATATTGATATTGCTCCTGTCTGAGTCGTTGGTAAACTAACCCATCTGTTACAGCACTGGTATAAAACTCTTATGTCACTGTTATAACACTGTTATGACTGTTTTCTCTACTCTTCCCACCTCACCCAGAAAAACACTTTACTGAACAGTACGTACCTTTTCAACTGATCAGTGTTTTTTGTCTAATTTTGTAGCCACTGTCACCTGTTATGACACTGTCTTCTCTCCTCCTCTAGACTCTGAACAAGAATAACTTGCTCCCAGATGAGAGGTCTAACTTCTACCCTACACCCCTGCAGCAGACTAACATGTACACCACCACCTACTACCCCACAGCGCTGGGCAAATATGACTACAACAGGCCTGACTCCTCCCCTTCCCCCTGCAGGACCTATAACAACAGCTGAGACACCCCGCCCCCACCCCCATGGCCCCCGGCACCGCCCACCCAGACTGAACTGAACTCCACCCCAATCACAATGGTGACAGATGGAATGGTGACTGAACCCATCCATTTTTGCTCCCCTCTCCTTTATCCCATGGTATCTACCAAATGGTGAGAGGGGTGTAAGGGTATACCTGGAACATACCATCAGCACTCTGTATAGGTGCTGATGCCTCCATTAAACTCGCTAAGTAGAGCCAGGAATTTGATCATAGTTTGGGGTATATTTTGGGGGGTGTGAGTACTGGACATCACAGTGTCAACGTAGTGCTTCGGTGGAGAGATAAATGATGAGCTCTATAAGACACTATAAGCTACATTATGGAGTTGAATTACTTATCCCTGTGGAACTTGACAACCTGAGCGCCTTACTGAAGGTGTTGTGTTGCTATCCAGAGAGGCTAGAGTTGGCCATAGGAGAAAACTCTCTTCCCTGGTCTGTCTGGTCACCTCTATGATTGAGTCTCTTTTTAAAATGTAATTTCTTTTTTTTACTCCCTTTTTCTCCCCAATTTTCAATCTTCTCTCATCGCTGCAACTCCCCAACAGGCTCGGGAGAGGCAGCCTAACCGCGCTCCTTAACACCACCACTAGTTTAACCTGGAGGCCAGCCACACCAATGTGTCAGAGGAAACACTGTTCAACTGGGGAACGGGGTCAGCCTGCGGGAACCTGGCCTTCCACAAGGAGTCGCTAGAGCGCGATGAGCCAAGTAACGCCACATCATCCAAACCCTCTCCTAACCCGGATGACGCTGGGCCAATTGTGCGCCATCATATGAGACTCCCGGGCCATGGCCGGTTGTGGCACACCCCGGGAATGAACCCAGGTCTGTAGTAACACCTCCAGCACTGCGATGCAGTGGCTTAGACCGCTGCACCACTTGGGAGGCCTATAAATCTCTATGACACCAACATACCCTCGGTCTGCAGCATCCATCCCCATGATAAACACCTAATTCTCCCAACAACAAAAGCAGTTACCCAGAACAACCCTACCAGCGCATATCATTTTGTCTGTCCTTCAGTATGGTGGATGCGAATCGGGAGGGAACAAAAAAAAGAACTAAATTAATTCAAGAGATGAAGAGATCAATATCAGTATTGTGTTTGGAGGTGGATGGATGCACTCAGGTCACCTCGCCTCATCAAATGACACGAGGAGGACAAGTACCTGGGACCTCAGCTCTGCTGTTGCGCCATGTTTTTGGGTGGTACTATGGGACCAGGGGAACAGAGGCACATCCAGGAATGGCAGCGTGTGATCTGTTATAGGAAAAGTGCCTACACTAGACCACATAGATACAGACATACTCACTGCTGGAGATAATCTCTATCTGCTTATGCCCAAACAAGGCCCACACCTCAGGCTGGCTGTGTTATGTACTGTATGGGTATGTTCACAAGGCAATGTTTCCCAGGGAATGATCTGAACATGGGCTAGAGAGATGAGGTGTCTGACTGAAATACAGTGGGAATCATCCAGCTTTGGGTATACAATAGACAGGATCATGTAGAGTCAAATTTGACTTTCTATCACTTCTTTTTTATGATGATATAAAGACTTTTGGAAGGAATTCCCTTGGTTCTAGAATGGAATGGATGTATTCTACTGAGTACTATACCTACCTACCGCTCAGTGGTCATATTAAATATGGCCAGTGTGCAGAACTGGACTGCAACCGATTTTATATGATATCGTACAAGGTGGGATAAAAAAGTAGTGGGGCATTTTTTTATGAGGGAGGTTATTTGTTTGATGTTCAAGAGAGCAGTAGGATAGGAGGAAATATTTTATTTCACAAATAAGGGATAGCTGATTCACTTTTGAGTTTCTCATCGGTTTCACACCACAACATATAAAAAAAATCACAGCAGCTTAGTAGCCAATAGGTGTCTGACAAATGAAAGGAGAATATTGCTTTATTACAACCACGTCTTTATTTTTGAAGGCATGTTATAGAAGAGTCCAGAACTTTATTTTTGAAGGCATGTTATAGAAGGGTCCAGAACTTTATTTTTGAAGGCATGTTATAGAAGGGTCCAGACCGTTTTTGTTGTTGTTGCAATTTCACTTGTTTTTGAGAAACCAGCGAGTCACAACCTCATCCTCGTTGTGCAGTACGGGAGCTCTGAAAAAACATGAACAAATGCTCCAAAAACACTCAAATCCTTTTAGAAACGCAAAACCTTCAGTATAGTGATGCAGGTCTTTAGATATTGTACACGTGAAATTGTGTCATTGCGAACTTTATCCGCAACATTATATTCCATTTTGTGCAACTCAAGCTGTTTCCCCTATCCAGCTGTTCCATTCTCCTAGTGGCCTGCTGCTAAAATGGACGGAGAGGTATCATTCCAACAAAATGGAATATAACGTTGCGGATAAAGTTCGGAATGGCACAATTTCATGTGTACAACATCTAAAGACCTGCATCACTATACTGAGAGGGTTCCTGTTTCCCCAAGAAAATGTTTTGAAGCATTTGTTCATGTTTTTTCAGAGCCCCCGTACTGAACAACAAGGATGAGGAAATGACTTGCTGGTTGGGGTAAGTTAATTCAAATAAAATAAAAAGTGAAATTGCAAAAATAAGTGTCTGGACCCTTGTATAGTACTGAATAATTCAGTACATATAAAATTGAGATTTGGTTGTAAAAACACACACTATTCTCCTTTAAGATTTTACAAAAATAAAATAATGTAGAAGCAAATATTCAGACTGACTGTAGCGAATATCAATGTGTCCCTCTCTTTACAATGCTAAATCATGCTTAAAATGCTTTGGTATGAGATTATTGTTGTGTGTGTGCGTGTGTTTGCATGTGTGTGTGTGTGTGTGCGCGCATGTTGGCGTGTGTGTGTGTTTGCTTGCTTCGTATGTGTATGCCTGTGAGAGGGAATGAGGAGAGGAACAGACAACTGTATGTATTTTGTACAATGTAAATGTAATTCTTTCTTACATATGACTGTGTATATAATGGGATCTGTAAAGGGGTATGTGCATTTTTTCCACACATTATGATGATAGCACTCCTAATGTTCCACTGGGTTTCCATATGTTCCATGTATAAGATGATAATCACTGTAAGTTAACGAGAGCTGCGCAGTTCTCATAAGGAAACACTATTTATAGTGAAGCTTGGATCATAAAGGGCATTTCAGAAACAGAACTGAGCTATATTTTATTATTATGCCCGCTGTTAAAATGAATGCTAATTTAGCAGCAATGCTTTCAGTTCCACTCATAGAAATGGTATGATTCTATTCTATCGTTCTAATTCTATAGTTCCCGTTATATGCACGAGAGCTCTATCTGTACATAAGAGACAGCCTTCGATCTGCAGAGCATTAATGACATCTAAAGGTTAGTATAATGTAAATGTATATTGTTGTATAGCTAACACTGTTTAAAAAAAAAAAAGCCTTAGTTGAAAAAAATCTATAAAAAGTGCAGCAGCTATGTACTCACCAACCATGGGGTTTGTAAGGGGATAGAGTTTGTCAATGTGACTGGTTGACTACGGCCTGGACAACTTCTCCAGCTGTTTTGTAACTTTCTATAGATGTACAGTTTGTCCAGATCCTATGTAGTATCTTAATCCCCGTTTATACCTGG
The DNA here is from genome assembly GCF_057628025.1 of Oncorhynchus mykiss. NCBI lineage: Eukaryota > Metazoa > Chordata > Actinopteri > Salmoniformes > Salmonidae > Oncorhynchus > Oncorhynchus mykiss. The sequence continues at coordinate 68,931,764 of NC_143024.1, forward strand.
TGCTAACATACATGCCTTGTCCTGATTGTGTCCACATCCTGATTGTGCCAACATATGCAGACAGGTATAGATGATCAAAAGACACATTATGATCTGATTGTGATTAGATCTTACTGACCACCTCTGGAGGTAGTCAGGGACTCATTCTGTCTGGCTATCTCACAAGTCTCTGGACAGTGAAACTATTTAAATCATAATTATATTGCCTTCTAAAAGAATTGACATGTGTCTTAAAATAAATAAATAAATATTATTTTGAAAGAAATCCATCAAATCATTTTCGTACAGTGAGGGACCATGAAATCTGGTCACAGTGCGGACACGGTGGATGAATAAGGCTGTCTGTCTAAACGCAGCCTTATTCATCCACCGTGACACGGATTTAGTTTTTTTACTAAATGTTCACCAGGTATAAATACGGTTTAGACAGCCTGTCCTTTTAGAAGCACTCGTGCCATTTTAATACAAAATATCACCACAACAGTTTAAAAAACATAAACATTTTAAATGAACAAGAACAAGACACAGAAAATGGTGAGTAGTGTATAGTAACAGTATTACGATAGTCCATTGACTAGATCAAAGTAATTCAGCTGTTTAGAGGATTTACAGCAACCCCTCCACCCAGTGGTTTTCCTTTTCCCCACTTGCCTGACCCACATTTTTTGGGTTTGTGATTGGCTCCCCCTAAATGATGACTCCCTTTGATTGTCTTCCTCTGGCCCTGTAGTAATTTTTGATTGGGCAAGCTGGATGTCACATTGTGAATCTTTGTCCCCTGATTGGCTCGGTGCCCTTCTATGCAACTGACCTGGTGGTACTATTAGATATGTGATGTAGACTGTAATCACTGCCTTTTAGACACTGTGAATTTTTTGGTACTCTATATTTTTGTATATTGTACATTATAAAGGATAATAAACCTTGATGCCAACATGGCGTGTGTGTGTGTGAACTCCATCATTCCATCAGGTCACTCCAATGCCTCTGCAAATTACGCTATGCGGTATGTACAGGTATCACCTGAAATTGACAACACATCATCCCTATCAATTTATACCTAAACTTCCCTCACGCTGAAAGTATCCATATACTGTATGTAGCCTACAGTACTGTGCTTGGCAGGGCTGAAAACAATCTGACAAGTCAGAAACCCCCACCCCACTCAGGTACAGTGCTTCCTCATTTGGCTGGGGTGCTGCCCTGGCTGTGCCTCTCCATTACCCAGAGAAGCATAGGACTAATGAGAGTGTCTTTATTGATGAATGCAGCAATTGCATTAATCACCTCATCTGCTGAGCTGACCCACAGGCATGGACATGATGGAGTGTGATCATGGTGTGATGGGAAAGCTGGCTCACCATCTATAGTAGTCTCGTCCTATAGGCTAATACTGCTGAGTGTTGCCCTATAGGGATGGCTGGTGTGTGAGGTAACTATCCATCAGATGATGTAATGAGAGTCAGAGTAGAAATGAAGAGGACTATACAGGACACCACTGCTGCAAAAGAGGTGACCCCCTCTCTCCACTCTGGTTTTTAATGATCTATGTCACCATGGGAGTCCATCCTCCTCCTGTACAATGTCCTCTGGGCTGCAGAGCTGCAAGTTAGAACAAAGTGTTAACACATGACTATGCTTATTGGCTCCAGTGCTTTAAAATTAGTGTCTGCATAAGTGTGCCACGGCCCTCTGATGTACATTACACCATGACCAGTGGCCTTTGAGAAACATGGATCTTAAGGACTGTCCTCGTTATTGGCTCCAGTGCTTTACCATTAGCTTAGCATCAGTGCGTCCGTCTGATGTACATTACATCACCACCAGTGGGCCTAGTAGATCTTAGATGCTCTAGTTCTCTCTGATGATGTTTATCAAGTGGAGGGCCGTTGTTGATCGTGTTGAAGTATTGCTTCCCCAGAGGGAGGATCAAGAGTGGGATGCAGAGACAGACGTGTTTGTGTGTTTACATGACAGAGAAGATCACACAGAACCCCATCTCTGAGCCAGACGATGGCTCTCATCGCAACGTCTGTGGGTTCTGGATCGTGTCGTCATGTTCAGTGGCCAGTCTCACACACACACACTCACAAAAGCTCAGATCTCCATCCTCTGAGAAATACTGGGAAATTGTTTGATGCATTAGCTAACAATCTACCAGCCAACTCTTCTCTGACGTGAACGATGGAACTTTGCCTGAAATTAACTCAAAGGGACTTCATGGCATTTGAAATCTAATTAAAGAGTCTAGATTCTACTGTGTCTTGGAACAACAATTATAAGGTCCATCTACCGGTTTGCAGACATTTAGGTTTTGACACTTTCAAACTGACCATTTCAGTGATCTGTCTTTATAAAAAGTCAGCAAATTTGAATCAGAGGCAAGTTTCAGTGTTCACTCTGCTAATCAACAACCTTTGTCGAATCAGGTAGAGCTGTGGTGCAGTTGACCAGTGGACAACACTGGAAACTATGGTTGACGCAAGGGTTATGGTTGAACCAGGATGTGGACATGAAAATTAAGCGGAGCCAGTTCAGAAAGGAAACTTGAGGGCCCTGTCTCAGCTGACGCATTAGCTGAGATGGTACCAATTAGAGGGCAGTATCAAACACTACCAATCCCGCCTGATAATGGCGCCAGAGGAGATTGCTGCAGTTTTACAGTCCCCTAACCAATTGTGCTATTGTGTGTGTTTTTTCGCATTATTTGTAACTTATTTTGTACATAATGTTTCTGCCACCGTCTCTTATGACCAGAAAGAGCAGGACAGTGATTACTCACCTTGTACTGGAAGAAGATTTTTTGTTTAATGAGTTGGACACAAAGAATATACTTCAGACACCCGACAAGGCCCTCATCCCTGTCAACTACGATCATATTTGTTTTCCTTTTTTTTCTTCATCTTTATCATTATTTTTTTTTTTCTCCCCAATTCCGTGATACCCAATTGGTAGTTACAGTCTCGTCTCATCGCTGGATCTCCTGTACGGATTCGGGAGAGGCAAAGGTCGAGAGCCGTGCATCCTCCGAAACAACCCAACCAAGCCCCACTTCTTCTTGACACAATGCCCGCTTAACCCGGAAGCCAGCCATGCCAATGTGTCAGAGGAAACACCGTACACCTGGCGACCATGTCAGCGTGCAATGCGCCCGGCCCTCCACAGGAGTTGCTAGTGCGCGATGGGACAAGGACATTCCTGCCGGCCAAACCCTCCCCTAACCTGGACGACGCTGGGCAAATTGTGCGCTGCCCCATGTGTCTCCCGGTCGCGGCCGGCTGCGACAGAGCCTGGACTCTAACACAGAATCTCTAGTGGCACAGCTAGCACTGCGATGCAGTGCCTTAGACCACTGCGCCACTCGGGAGGCAACGATCATGTATATCCTACCAACGAGCCATTAACAACTGTAATATCTTATGTTTCACTGAGTCGTGGCTGAACGACGACATGAATAACAAACAGGTTTTACGCTGTATTAGCAGGATAGAACAGCCGCCTCTGGTAAGACCAGGAGTGGCAGTCTATGTATATTTGTAAACAACAGTTGGTGCATGAAATCGAATCTCGAGGTTTTGCTCGAGGTTTTGCTCGCCTGAGGTAGAGTATCTCATGATAAGCTGTAGACCACACACATCAAGAAAGTTTTCATCTATATTCTTCATAGCTGTCTATTTTCCACCACAAACCGATGCTGGCACTAAGACATGACTCAAGGAGCTGTATACGGCCATAAGCAAACAGGAAAACGCTCATCACGAGCCGGCTCTCCTAGTGGCCTGGGACTTTAATGCAGGGAAACTTAAATCTGTTTTACCTCATTTGTACCAGCATGTTAAATGTGCAACCAGAGGGAAAAAACCTCTAAACCACCTTTACTCCACACACAAAGACACGTACAAAGCTCTCCCTCACCCTCCATTTGGCAAATCTGACCATAATTCTATCCTCCTGATTCCTGCTTACAATCAAAAACTAAAGCAGGAAGCACCAGTGTCTCGGTCAATAAAAAAGTGGTCAGATGAAGCAGATGCTCAGCTACAGGACTGTTTCTCTAGCACAGACTGGAATATGTTCCGTGATTCTTCCGATGGAATTGAGGAGTACACCACATCAGTCACTGGCTTCATCAATAAGTGCATCGATGACGTCGTCCCCACAGTAACTGTACGTACATACCCCAACCAGAAGCCATGGATTACAGGCAACATCCGCACTGAACTAAAGGTTAGAGCTTCCGCTTTCAAGGAGCGGGTCTCTAACCCGGAAGCTTATAAGAAATCTCGCTATGCCCTCCGATGAACCATCAAACAGGCAAAGAATCAATACCGGACTAAGATTGAATCATACTACACCGGCTCCAATGCTCGTCGGATGTGGCAGGGCTTGCAACCTATTACAGACTACAAAGGGAAGTACACCTGTGAGCTGCAAAGTGACACGAGCCTACCAGACGAGCTAAATTACTTCTACGCTCGCTTCGAGGCAAGCAACACTGAAACATGCATGAGAGCATCAGCTGTTCCAGACGACTGTGTGATCACGATCTCCGCAGTCGATGTGAGAAAGACCTTTAAACAGGTCAACATTCACAATGCCGCAGGGCAAGACGGATTACCAGGACGTGTACTTTGAGTATGCGCTGACCAACTGGCAAGTGTCTTCACTGACATATTCAACCTGTCCCTGACTGTCTGAAAAACCAACATGTTTCAAGCAGACCACCATAGTCTCTGTGCCCAAGAACACTAAGGTAACCTGCCTATATGACTACCAACCCGTAGCACTTAGGTCTTTAGCCATTAAGTGCTTTGAAAGGCTGGTCATGGCTCAGATCAACACCATTATCCCAGAAACCCTAGACCCACTCTAATTTCATACTGCCCCAATAGATCCACAGATGATGCAATCTCTATTGCACTCCGCACTTCCCTTTCCCACCTGGACAAATAGAACACCTATGTGAGAATGCTATTCATTAACTACAGCTCAGCGTTCAACACCATAGTGCCCTCAAAGCTCATCACTAAGCTAAGGACCCTGGGACTAAACACCTCCCTTTGCAACTGGATCCTGGACTTCCTGACGGGCCACCACCGGGTGGTAATGGTAACAACACATCCGCCACGCTGATCCTCAACACTGGGGCCCCTCAGGGGTGGGTGCTCAGTACCCTCCTGTACTCCCTGTTTACGAATGACTACATGGCCAGGCTCGCGCCAACAACATCATTAAGTTTGCCGATGGCACACAGTGGTAGGCCTGATCACTGACAATGATGAGACCACCTATAGGGAGGAGGTCAGAGACCTGGCCGTGTGGTGCCAGGATAACAACCTCTTCCTCAACGTGATCAAGACAAATGAGATGATTGTGGAGGACCGAGCACGCCCCCATTCTCATCAACAGGGTTGTAGTGGAGCAGGTTGCAAGCTTCAAGTTCCTTGGTGTCCACATCACCAACAAACAATCATGGTCCAAACACACCAAGACAGTCGTGAAGAGGGCACGACAATGCCCATTCCCCCTCAGGAGACTGAAAATATTTGTCATGGGTCCTCAGATCCTCAAGAGGTTCTACAGCTGCACCATCGAGAGCATCCTGACTGGTTGCATCACTGCCTGGTATGGGAACTGCCCGGCTTCCAACCGCAAGGCACTACAGAGGGTAGTGCTTACGGCCCAGTACATCACCGGGGCCAAGCTTCCTGCCATCAGATGAAGGCCCTAAAAATGTTAAAATACTCCAGCCACCCTAGTCATAGACTGTTCTCTCTGCTACCGCACGATAAGCGGTACCGAAGTGCCAAGTGTATTTCCAAAAAGCTTCTTAACAGCTTCGACCCCCAAGCCACCTCAAGCCACCGTGGGACGGTTGAGGTAACGTAGCCTAATGTGATTAGCATGAGGTTGGAATCATAAAACACGGGGCGAGATGTTAAAAACTGTCCATTGTGCCAATAGATGATGTGCACTCACATGAGATTTGCCGTGATGTTGACAGAGTGGCATGGGAGATTTATTTCTTAGACTGGGTTAGGATGTCAATTTTGGGACACATCCTCAGTAGTGTGCCTTCGAATCAGTGGGTGTTTCGGCCTTTAATCACTAAACACCCTCATCAAAGGTGGCCAGCTGAAGGGTGATCAAGCCTTAGCTTGATTGTGTCCCATGCCCAATTAAGATTTCCCACGGGACTATGCAAGACAGGTGCGTCCTCTTCCCTGAGCCAGCCCTACAGCTGACCGCATAGCTCATATGCCCTCCTCAAGTTGGAGGGATCTGAATTGGGTTCTCAGGTGGGGGTGGGGGGTCATGAAGTTATAGCCCAGCAAGGGTCCTTCCGTTTGATCCAGATCCACTGGCTGCCTCTTTCAGCTGCTTGAGAAATTGCTCTGACGGTCTGCCGCAGAGCCTGTCCATGGATTCAAAGTTCTTTCACCATCCTGATGGTGAAAGAAGCCGTGAATCCTCTGCATCCCACTTCAACTGGCCAGACTTTTGCATTCCAGCCACGCTGATTTGCGTCTGCTGCCAACTCTGTGTAACGCAGTTTCGTACGCTTGTAGGCCTCTTAAACAGAGTTTTCCCACGGGACTGTGAGGTCTATGATGTACACAGCCTTTCATGAAGGGGACCAGAGTACCATGTCTGGTCTAAGGTTGGTGGAAGCAATCTCAGGGTGAAAAATGAGTTGCTGGCCAATATCGACAAGCATCTTCCAGTCCCGGGCCATGGCTAGGTGTCCAGTTTCTGGCTTCGTAGGAGGATGCTTGGGCTATTTCTGTCCCTCCCGGATTAATGTTGTTGTTTTGACGGGATTGCTTGTTTTTGGAGGTAATGAATTGGTTGCACACCTCTTGGTCTCAAGTTCTGCAGCCAGGTTCTTGGGGATCTGATTGTGACTCTAGGTGTAGCGGCCTTGTGAGAGGCTGGTCTTGCAACCTGTCATTATATGCCTGAGAGTCGCTGGAGCTGGGCAGAGGGGGCAGGTCGCGTCCTCTCCATACCATTGATGTAGGTTTTTTGGTGATGGAAGCACATCATAAACAACTCTTATGATGAAGCCGATGTTGCTTGCCTCAATTTGCCAAAGCTCACTCCATTTGGTCTTTCTCCTCTCCAGGCCTTCCCACCGCATCCATTGCCCTTGTTTAGCAAGAGAGACAGCCTTTGCACTTCTTGCAGTCTCCTCCTGTCTGTGCACCTCCTCGACCACCAGCTTCCTGCATTCAGATGTTGTTGCCTTATGGAACGTTGGTTTGCTTGCTGCCAGGCCAAAGCCTCCTCTTCCATGCTGGATATTCACCACAATGTCTTGGTGTCTCAGGGCTGAAGTTGCTTGCTGCACAGCCTTGGATGATGTCCATTTCCGTCCAGTTTGTAGGGGAGGTGCAGCCTTGCTAATGGTCGGTCTGGTCTTTTGGAGTCCTTCAATGTCATCTGAAGTCTTACTTTAGAGCACTTGTACTCCTCCGTTAGACTTGTAAGAGGTAGTTCAAGGACCTCTTTGCCATAGAGGCCGATGTTACTCAGGCATCATGGGACACCCAGCCATTTAAGTAACAAGAACATTTCCCAGGACATAGACATATCTGATATGGGCAGAAAGCTTAAATTCTTGTTAATTTAACTGTGCTGTCCAATTTACAGTAGCTACTACAGTGAAAGAATACCATGCTATTGTTTGAGGAGAGTGTACAGTTATGAACTTGAAAATGTATCAATAAACCAATTAGGCATATTTGGGCAGACTTGATACAACATTTTGAACAGAAATGTAGCAGTTCATTGGATCAGTCTAAAACGTTGCACATACAAATTGAAATTGCACCTTACCTGGAATAATACATTGATCTTTTACTTGTGTTTCAAGGATGATTAAAAAAAAAAATCTTTGGATGGCTGGTATTTTTTTCTTTGTTTTATCTTTTACCAGATCTAATGTGTTAAATTCTCCTACATTAATTTCACATTTCCACAAACTTCAAAGTGTTTCCTTTCAAATGGTGTCTAGAGTATGTATATCCTTGCTTCCGGTCCTGATCTACATGCAGTTAGATTTGGGTATGTAATTTTAGGCGAACATTTTTTTAAAAGGATCCAATCCTTAAGCAATGAATAATGCAAGTCTTGGCGATATAGGCTCTGCTCCTTCATGTTAGCTCACTGTGCAAGAAAAGCGGCCATATAAAATATAGCCTACGAGCAGTGATTGTGGTAAATTATACTATTCCCCCGGCAGGAACACTGAACCTAAAAGGTGGAGGCTGAGGTAGTGGTGGGCGCAAGAAGCCAGTGCATTGAAGCAGTAGCAGCAAGTGCCAACAGGATGATTGAGCAGACCCTTCAGCTTAAATAGCCTGCCCAATAAATCAAATCAAATTTTATTAGTCACATGCGCCGAATACAACAGGTGTAGGTCATCTTACAGTGAAATGCTTACTGTAGCTTCATGTCCACATCCAGAGATGGGCAGTATTTCTGTTACATGTATCTAAAATATGCATGTCAATTATTTATGAGTATTTTGTCATTTGTATTGCACTGGGCTGAACTACATTCCAATGTATTTTGTAACAAGATACTTTCGAGAGCTGTATTTTCAAAATACAAAATACTTTGTCATTTTTTATAGCGGTTCACCATTTTGTGGCCCCTTTTCACTCTGCATTAATATCATTAGTCTATTGGCACTATGGTGTGATAAGAGAATCTGCTAAATGAACTAAATATAAATGTGTATATATAATATTTTAATTGCAAAGCATGCTGGGTAGTATTCAAATGAGCGCCTCCCCAAAACAAGGTTTTGTCTTGAAGTGATACACCTTTTGCCAAAATTGACTTTTCGTAGCAGGTTGAGGAGACCTTACGCAGCAGGTTAGGGGAATCCGGAGAACAAAGTTAATCATAAACATTTTACTGTAGTGGGCTAAATCAAGGTCACTCAAAGGGATTATTGGTGTCTTATACAAATCTAATTTGAAACAAAAATATATGCCTCACACACATGACTATGGGCTTTAAAAAAGAAGACACCTGTACCATGTCAGATATGGAGATGATATTTATTCAATTTTGAGTTTGCATCACAGAAGACTGAAATACAACAAACATGTTTGACATGGAAACACCGGATTTGTCAGTTTTCTTTGAAATAATATGAATATCATTATAAAAATATGAATAACATTCCACCCATGAGGCCAAAAGGGGCACTTTTGGTCATTGACTGCAGGAAAGGGCTACGAGTCTATTGATTCACCTGTGCGTCAATCTAAGTAAAATAATTTTCAAAATCCCCATCTAAATCCATCAGTTTAAGCTAGATATATCTGTTTTGCATGGGCTGTGTCTCAATCCACCACATCAGCAAATGGCAGCCTTCTGTATCTGTGGTGGAAGGTGGCTGAGCCGTTGCTTGTCAGACCATGAAAATCGGTCTTCTCACAAAAAAACATCTGTAGAGTCAGAACGGTTTGGCCTACAAACTAATATGATGCTGTTCTCCGTTTGGTCTACGACCCTCATAAATGTCACAGGACTCGTATGAAGGTAACAACGTGCAGGTTAAAATTCATGGAAATATGGAGTTAGTTTTGTGCCAACCGAAAAAAGGTTAAATATGTGTCCAAAAAACTAAGATATTTCTTGAGCTTTCTTATATCTCCTAGATATAGGACAGACACTTCAAAACCTTATTCCTTATGATAATTTTTTTACTGTCTGTTTTTTCCATTTATGAACATGTTATTCAATGCATTTCCGTGGGCTATAGTGAAACTCTGGGGGCAGTATTTCATTTTTGGATGAAAAACATTCCCGTTTTAAACAAGATATTTTGTCACGAAAAGATGCTCGACAATGCATATAATTGACAGCTTTGGAAAGAAAACACTCTGGCATTTCCAAAACTGCAAAGATATTGTCTGTGAGTGCCACAGAACTAATGCTACAGGCGAAACCAAGATGAAATTTCATACAGGAACTGAGCCAGATTTTTGAGGCGCTGTGTACCAATGTCTCCTTATATGGCTGTGAATGCGCAAGGAGAGAGCCTACACTTTCTGTCGTTTCCCCAAGGTGTTTGCAGCATTGTGACGTATTTGTAGGCATATCATTGGAAAATTTACCATAAGAGACTACATTTACCAGGTGTCCGCTGGGTGTCCTCCGTCGAAACTATTGCGCAATCTCCAGGTGCGCGCATTTTTCCATTTTGAAGAGAGGAGAAACCAAACTGCCAGGAGTGACTTATCATCGAATAGATGTAAAAAAACACCTTGAGGATTGATTCTAAACAACGTTTGCCATGTTTCTGTCGATATTATGGAGTTAATTTGGAAAAAAGTTTACATTGTTATTACTGAATTTTCGGGTTTTTTTCTCAGCCAAACGTGACGAACAAAACGGACCGATTTCTCCTACACAAATAATATTTTTGGAAAAACTGAACATTTGCCATCTAACTGAGAGTCTCCTCATTGAAAACATCCGAAGTTCTTCAAAGGTAAATTATTTTATTTGAATGCTTTTCTTGTTTTTGTGAAAATGTTGCACGCTGAATGCTACGCTAAATGCTACGCTAGGTATCAAAACTCTTACACAAATGCTTGTTTTGCTATTGTTGAAAAGCATATTTTGAAAATCTGAGATGACAGTGTTGTTAACAAAAGGCTAAGCTTGAGAGCTAGCATATTTATTTCATTTCATTTGCGATTTTCATGAATAGTTAACGTTGCGTTATGGTAATGAGCTTGAGGCTATAAATAGGATCCCGGATCCGGGTTTGCTCGTCGCAACTGGTTTAAAGGCCAAATTCCTTTTTTTTTTTTTTTTACCTACAGGTAAAAATTCAAAACATGACCTAGAAACAAGGCCAATGATAAATGGTGTGCTTTGCAGTTAATTTTGGTATGTTCATTTTCACATATATATTTACATTTTGTTAATTTAGCAGACACTCTTCTTACAGTCAGTGAATTCAACTAAGGTAGATAAACAACACATATCACAGTCATGGCAAGTAAAACGTTTCTATAACCATTACTGAGAATGTTGTTGCTGTTCATGTTGGCTACTTGCAAATATATTTCTATATTTCAAAATTAAACACATTTCAAAATATAAGTATTTTTTTGTTTATTTTGATACATTTATCTTTATGGTATTTTGTAGTTGTATTTTGTCATTTCTTCCCATCCCTGTCCAGATCCTGTTTCAACCCTAACCCTAGATGACCAATAGAGGACCAGAGGTCAGAGTTGATCTAACAACTCCAGTGCCTTGTATCCTCCAACCTCCATTAGCCAGACCAACACAAGAGGATGGGTTGATGTTGGTACTGGTTAACATAGCCTGAAGGTGAGTGATGAGTGGGAGGCAGAGAAAGGGCAGTGATGTAGGGTCTTCTCCTGTACACCATCCCTCCCCGGTCCTCTCTAATGACAGAGAGAGGAATGAAAGAGGGAGGGATCCAAACAATGTTAGAACACCATGAGGCTCCATCCATGCTCACATCTTTAAAAATAAATATAGTACCAGTCTCAAATTACATGCTAAAATCAATTCTAGAATGTTTTACTTTTATATTTATTTTATTAGGGACTCATTTGAGCACCTCCAGTTTAAAGTTGTTGGTTGTTGCGAGGCTGTAAGGTATTGATGGAGACATCCATTTGTGTTTTATTTAATCTACTTAACCACCTGACAGGGGTTGTAAATGCTAAAGCACACTATGAGGAGTGGGGATATTGATGACTTGGCCGTAAAACTTACAAAAAAATTGCTGATGGCACGAAAATGTGGATGGAGACATGCATAAATCTAAATCTAATGGTATAAAAAGGGACTCCAGCATGCCCAAATAAAGGAAACAGGGTCTTACTGAATCATAGACGCCTGTATACACTCAAGTTGCCAAATGATATATAACACATTTGACACAATTGTTGTGAAACCACTTATATTTTTGTGATGCTACAGAGAGTTTGTCTGCACAAAAATGTTTAAACAACCATTATCCGGTGTCTATACAGGTAATTACTTTTTGCATAGAAAAACTCTGTTGGCCTCCCGGGTGGCGCAGTGGACACTAGAGGGCACTGCATCGCAGCGTGCCACCAGAGACACTAGCTGTGCCACCAGAGACTCTGGGTTCGCGCCCAGGCTCTGTCGCAGCCCGCCGTGACCGGGAGGTCCATGGGGCGACTCACAATTGGCCTAGCGTCCCCTGGGTTCATGGAGGGTTTGGCCGGTAGGGATATCCTTGTCTCATCGCGCACCAGCGACTCCTGTAGCGGGTCTGGCCCAGTGCGCGCTAACCAAGGTAGCCAAGTGCACGGTGTTTCCTCCGACACATTGGTGCGGCTGGCTTCCGGGTTGGAGGCGCGCTGTGTTAAGAAACAGTGCTGCTTGGTTGGGTTGTGTTTCGGAGGACGCATGACTTTCGACCTTCGTCTCTCCCGAGCCCGTACGGGAGTTGTTGCAATGAGACAAGATAGTAATTACTAACAATTGGATACCACAAAATTGGGGAGAAAAGGGGGTCATAAATAAATACAAATAAAACTCTGTTGTATCAGAACCGTTCTGCCAAATGCGTAGTTATCACGACTCAGGATATGGTCCAGATGCAGACACGGGAGGCAGATAGTACAGTTCTCACATGATTTATTGGAAACAAGGGGCAGGCAAAGAGCAGGTCGAGGGCAGGCAGAGGTTCATGATCAGGTCTGTCAGGCAGGTACAGAATGGCAGGCAGGTTTTGGGTCATGGCAGGCAGAGGTTTGCCATCAGGTCAGAGTCAGGCAGGTACAGGATGGCAGGCAGGTTCGGGGTCAGGGCAGGCAGAATGATCAGAACCGGGAAAAAATAGGAAACAGAACTAGAGAAACAGGAAGGCGGGACAGAACGCTGGTAAGACCTGACAAGACAAGACGAACTGGAAAACAGATAAACAAAGAACACAGGTATAAATACACAGGGGATAATGGGGAAGATGGGCGACACCTGGAAGGGGTTGGAGACAAGCACAAAGACAGGTGAAAAAGATCAGGGTGTGACAGTAGTACTGGACATTGTACAACTAATCTGCATGTGTACAGTGTTTTTCATAAGTACAAGGAGTAGCCAGCCAAATAGAAAAAGTTGCCAGCTAGGGAGCTCAGGGCTGGGGGAACATGCCCCTGGGGAAAGAAATTGCAGAAAAATCTCTACTTTTCTGGCCTCTGGTACATTCTAATGCCTTGAATCCATCTGAAATACACAGACAAATTATTGTGTACTTTAAAGGGTGACTGCACTTTCTGATTTGGCCTCGTTTTAGATTTGGTTAATTAAGAAATGCTAGCGGCCATTACTAAATTAAAACGCGAGTTGGTTTCGGGGTGTGGTTTGATGTGCTTGTTTTGTGTGTGTGTGTTCTTTTCACTATACTGCCCCCCCCCCCTACCCTTCCATCCCTACCCTAATTTGAGTAAACAAACGGACAACAATACTTCTACTGTTATTTACGGCAATTTCACTCACATCTATGGTACCTGTAGTCAAATAATTATATATAGAGTATATTCCTCATTTTCTTTTTTTTCAAGTGCTGGATTTTCACCCACAGTGGCCAATACACTATTCATTCTGATCTTAACTCCAATCTTCCGTTGTCCACAGATTTAAAAACATACAGAAATTCCAGTGTTTCTATGTCAAACGGTTTTGTTATATTCCAGTCTTCTGTAAAGTTGAAGACGGAAGTTTACATACACTTAGGTTGGAGTAATTAAAACTTGTTTTTCAACCACTCCACAAATGTCTTGTTAACAAACTATAGTTTTGGCAAGTCGGTTAGGACATCTACGTTGTGCATGACACAAGTAATTTTTCCAACAATTGTTTGCAGATAGATTATTTCACTTATAATTCACTGTATCACAATTCCAGTGGGTCTGAAGTTGACATATACTAAGTTGATTGTGCCTTTAAACAGCTTGGAAAATATGTCATGGCTGTAGAAACTTCTGATAGGCTAATTGACATCATTTGAGTCAATTGGAGGTGTACCTGTATTTCAAGGCCTACTTTCAAATCCAGTGCCTCTTTGCTTGACATCATGGAAAAATCAAAATAAATCAGCCAAGACATCAGAAAAAGTCTGGTTCATCCTTAGGAGTATTTTACAAATAACTGAAGGTACCACATTCATCTGTACAAACAATAGTACGCAAGTATAAACACCTTGGGACCATGCAGCCATCATACCAATCAGGAAGGAGACGCATTCTGTCTCCTAGAGATGAATGTACTTTGGTGTGAAAAGTGCAAATCAATCCCAGAACAACAGCAAAGGCCCTTGTGAAGATGCTGGTCGAAACAGGTACAAAAGTATCTATATCCACAGTAAAACGAGTCCTATCGACATAACCTGAAAGGCCGCTCAGCAAGGAAGAAGCCACTGCTCCAAAACCGCCATAAAAAAGCCACACTACAGTTTGCAACTGCACATGGGGACAAAGATCATACTTTTTGTTGAAACAAAAATAGAACTGTTTGGCCATAATGACCATCGTTATGTTTGGAGGAAAAAGGGGGAGGCATGCAAGCCGAAGAATACCATTCCAACCATGAAGCACAAGGTGGCAGCATCATGTTGTGGGGGTGCTTTGCTGCAGGAGGGACTGGTGCACTTCACAAAATTGATGGCATCATGTGGGAGGAAAATTATGTGGATATATTGAAGCAACATCTCAAGACATCAGTCAGGAAGTTAAAGCTTGGTTGCAAACGGGTCTACCAAATGGACAATGACTCCAAGCATACTTCCAAAGTTGTGGCAAAATGGCTTAAGGACAACACAAAGCCCTGACCTCAATCCTCTAGAAAATGTGTGGGCAGAACTGAAAAAGCATGTGCGAGCAAGGAGGCCTACAAACCTGGCTCAGTTACACCAGCTCTGTCAGGAGGAAAGGGCCAAAATTCACTTGTGAAGCTTGTGGAAGGCTACCTGAAACATTTGACCCAAGTTAAACAATTTAAAGGCAATGCTACCAAATACTAATTGAGTGTATGTAAACTTCTGGCCTACTGTGAATGTGATGAAAAAAATAAAAGCTGAAATAAATCACTCTCTACTATTTTTCTGACATTTCACATTCTTAAAATAAAGTGGTGATCCTAACTGACCTAAGACAGGGAATTTTTACTCGGATGAAATGTCAGGAATTGTGAAAAACTGAGTTTAAATGTATTTGGCTAAGGTGTATGTAAACTTCCGACTTCAACTGTAGTGTAATATTGGGATGCCAACTCAAAATGTAATACATTTCAACTCTGACATGGTACAGGTGTCTTCTTTGTTTTAAGCCCATAACCATGTGTGTGAGGTGTATCATTTTGTTTCAAAGTAGATTTGTTTAAGACTACCAAGAAACACTCTGTGCGACTTTGATTTAGTTCACTGCAGTAAAAGGTTATTACACTAAAGACTTACCATGTCTTGTAGTGGCTGCAGCTCTATCACCTCTTTCTGCTGACATAACATGAGACTTGTGAAAGCGGACTTTTTCTACACTTGAGAGGATCCGGAAAATAAAATCATCACCAAATCGTCTGTGAAACCCAAATCGTGTGAGCTACAAACTTAAGTCACCACCATCGAAAGATGAGACTCTCCACAAACACAAAAGATGAGACTCTTCACAAACACGAAAGATGAGACTCTCCACAAACACGAAAGATGAGACTCTCCACAAACACCAAAGATGAGACTCTTCACAAACACGAAAGATGACTCTCCACAAACACGACAGTGTCGTTTGTTTGGCTCTTCAACATCCACAAGCTTTGCAGCGTTTCGAGGTCTTAGAGTCTCCAGACCGAACCGTTGGAGCTACAAACTAATGTTTCCCCAATATTGAATGGGGAGACTCTCACCAACAAGAAGATGTCAGTTGCTTCAGGGGAGTCATCTGAAGGTGACCCAGTAGCCTACTTGACTGTAAAACTTGCAAAAGGTTCATAGGGGGTAAAATGTGCCACGAAAAACATCACCAAACATGGGTCTAGATATATATGTATTGTATCATATCTGCTGCTGCTCATTCTTTCCACAAGATTGGTGTGTAGCTTGTTGTTGTTGTTGTCCAATAATAAGTAATCAAAGCAGCAGGGCAGTAGGCTACAGTCATAGCCTCCGTGTGGGGCAAAAGTTAGGCGATATCTAGTCTATGGAAGATGTCATTTAAATGCTGCAATTAGCAGGGGGATAGGCTACAATGATCAAGAGACAACAGGTAGGCTGCTACTGAAAAGAAAAGCACGGACAAACATACAGTGGTTCCTCCTTTAAAAGTTGCATCATACTGCGGCACACCTTGCGCTGCCTCATCATTCTGTGGCACCTCATTTCATTCTCAGCCATTTTTTCTGTTACTGCAAGTTATTGTTAGTTTGACCACCAGAAGGCATCTTTGAGAAGCATTTGATAGTTGTCCAAATTGCAGACACTGGAAGACCGGGATTCAATCCCCCAACGGGGAGGAAGGAGTAGGCTGTCCTTGTAAATAAGAATGAGTTCTTAACTGATTCCATGTGTTATTTCATAGTTGTGATGTGTTCACTATCATTCTACAATGTAGAAAATAGTAAAAATATAGACATGTAGTGCAAACGTTTGACTGGCACTTGATTAATATTATGGTGTTTGAAAAACACAAAACCCTCTGGGTAAATTCAGACCATTTCGCTCTCGGAGCGGACACTGGATGTTTGGGCCGAGGCAGTCAAGCACCCAAGCTAACATTGGCTAGCTACTTCCAGAAACAAACGAGACCACATTTTACTCGCCCGAGCAGAGCTGGTTAGGCAATTTGTGTTAATCAGAGCATTGGTGACTGTAACTGTGCTGCGGGAAACTATTTAATTACACTTTTTTGCTGACGTTTACTGACACCGGCCATATTCAACGGGTGTGGAGCGCTCGTAAATGCATTATTCTGCGCTCTGGTACACTCAGACGAGAGTGCACTGAAATCGGAGTAGATAGCCAGAAGGAATTTACGAAAATACCCGAATGTCCATTGAGAACGCACACCGACTATACCATTTAGCTAAGCTAAGAATGACGGGAATTATCAAGTCAATAAATGTTGGGTAGTTAGTTAATATACTGTCAAGTTTGAAGTATAACTACTAACGTTAGGTAGATAGCTAACATACCGGTACATACTGCTGTGTCACGATCGTTATAATGAGTGGACCAAAGCCCAGCGTGATCTGGGTTCCACATATTTTTATTACTAGGTGAAACTCACAGCAAAATAAAACAATACATCTCAAAATGAAACGTGAAGCTAACAATAGTGCTAACAGGCAACTATACATAGTCAAGATCCCACAAAGGGGAAATGGCTGCCTAAATATGATCCCCAATCAGAGACAACGACAAACCTCTGATTGGGAACCATACCTGGCCAACATAGAAACATAATTCACCTAGATGACCTACCCTAGTCACACCCCGACCTAACCAACATAGAGAATAAAATGCTCTCTATGGTCAGGGCGTGACATGCTGTAATGACATGCTATGTGGTTCGTAAGGACAGATTGTCAGCCAACATAACGTGTACGGTAACTTATTTGAATAGTCATTACTTTATTACATTGAGTAGCAAGCTACCGAGGGGACACGCTTTATCAACTCTGCTGCTTGAGCGTGCATTTGGTGCACTGTCGATAGCGCGCTGGACTTCGGGGGAAGAAGGTTGAGGGTTCGAAAACCTGCTCCCTGCTTGTTTCATTTGAAGTCATTCACAATTATCAGTTTATTATTTGGTTTATATTGCCCATTCATTGTCAGTTAGACAATGGTGCGTTGGGACCCAAAAGCATAATCAGTGCTCTAACTCCCCCTTGGTCGTTAACTTCACTAGGGTAGGGGGCAGCATTCGGAATTTTGGATGAAAAGCGTTCCCAAAGTAAACTGCCTGCTACTCAGGCCCAATTATGCATATAATTGGTAGATTTGGATAGAAAACACTCTAAAGTTTCCAAAACTGTTAAAATAATGTCTGTGAGTATAACAGAACTTATATGGCAGGCGAAAACCTGAGGAAAATCCATCCAGGAAGTACTATTATTTTGAAAGACTTTAGGACCCAGTTCACAATCTCTATGGCTTCCTCTACATGTGGTCAGTCAATAGGCATAGTTTCAGGCTTTTACTCTGAAAAATGAGGGAGACATGAGTGCAGCATGTAATCATGTTTCTCCTTTTCTGTTGATGAAGCTTTTGTCCGGTTGAAATATTATTGATTATTTATGACAAAAACAACCTGAGGATTGATTTTAAACAACATTTGACATGTTTCTATAAACTTTTATGATACTTTTTTGATTTTTCATCTGTGTTGTGACCGTGCTTTGTTTCAATGGATTGCTTGGACATAAAGAGGGACATTATCGAACAAAATAAACATTTTGAGTGCAACCACATGAAGATCATCAAAGGTAAGTGATAGATTTTATCTCTATTTCTGACTTTTGTTACTCCTCTTCTTGGCTGCTAACTGTTTGTAATGATTTGTCTGCTGGGCGCTGTTCTCAGATAATCACATGGTTTACTTTCGCCATAAAGCCTTTTTGAAATCTGACACAGCGGTTAGATTAACAAGAAGTGTATCTTTAAGCTGGTGTGTAACATTTGTATCTTTTATGTATGTTTATTATGAGAATTTCTGTTTTGTTGAGTTTCACGCTCTGCAATTTCACCGGATGTTGTTTGAGACAGTTCGATTATTGAACAAAACGCTCTAACAAAAGGAGGTTTTTAGATATAAACATGGACTTTATCGAACAAAACAAACATTTATTGAGTAAATGGGAGTCTTGTGAGTGCAAACATATGAAGATCATCAAAGGTAAGTGATTAATTTTATCACTATTTCTGACTTGTGTAACTCCTCTACTTGGCTTGTTACTGTTTGTAATGATTTGTCTGCTGGGCGCTGTCCTCAGATAATCGGATGGTATGCTTTCGCCATAAAGCCTTTTTGAAATCTGACGCCGTGGTTGGATTAACAAGACATTTATCTTTAAACCCATGTATAACACTTGTATGTTTCACAAATTGTTATAATGAGTATTTCTGTTTTTGAATTTGGCGCTCTGCAATTTCACTGGATGTTGGCCAGGAGGGACGCTACCCATACCCCCTAGTGAGGTTTTAAGGCGAATCTGGTCTGTGATAGGATGGGGTTTTCACACCTAACTCGGCTATTAGACTATTATTTAGTTAAGTTTGAATAGTCTATTGTTCAGCTATTAGCCCCTCTCCCCAACTTGCAACAAATGGATGTATTTCGATGTATGTGGAGAGCAAAACTTTTTTATTTTCAATCAAAAAGAATTGTTCTGAAAGCAAAAACGAGGCTTCAAAGTAAAAAAACATGTTTTGCAATCAAATATTTGGTAATAGAACGCAAATCTTTGCATTTTATTCCCCCAAAATATTTTGAGAACAAAAAGTGTATTTGAAAACAAAACTCCAATTTAATTTAGTTATCAACAACCCTCCATTTTGGCCATTTTTTGAGGGTCAGTTTGGCTACAACCAATACTGTTCAGCCTTTCTTTCTGACACAAAGGAAGTCATAGCAGACACCTATGAAGAAGGACTGTGTGATGATGGCATCTCAGGTAAGCAGCACTGTGTGTTCTTCCGTCCAACTTTTACATAGCTAGTAGTTAGCTCCTACGATTCAGTGTCGGTTCATGACATTGTACTATATTACATAGATACATACTTGTGGTCGACCGATTAATCGGAATGGCCAATTAATTAGGGCCGATTTCAAGTTTTCATAACAATCAATAATCTGCATTTTTGGACAACGATCATGGCCGATTACATTGCACTCCACGTGGAGACTGTGTGGCAGGCTGACTACCTGTTATGCGAGTGCAGCAAGGAGCCAAGGTAAGGTGCTAGCTAGCATTAAACGTATCTTATAAAAAACAATCAATCTTAACATAATCACTGGTTAACTACACATGGTTGATGATTTTACTAGTTCATCTAGCTTGTCCTGTGTTGCATATAATCGATGCAGTGCCTGTTAATTTATCATTGAATCATAGCCTACTTCGCCAAACGGGTGATTTAACAAGTGCATTCGAGAAAGAAGCAGTGTCGTTACACCAATGTGTACCTAACCATAAACATCAACGCCTTTCTTAAAATCAATACACAAGTATATATTTTTAAACCTGCATGTTTAGTTAATATTGCCTGATAACATTAATTTATTTTAACTAGGGAAATTGTGTCACTTCTCTTGCGTTTTGTGCAACAGAGTCAGGGTATATGCAGCAGTTTGGGCCGCCTGGCTCGTTGCGAACTGTGAAGACTATTTCTTCCTAACAAAGACAGCCA
Source organism: Oncorhynchus mykiss (assembly GCF_057628025.1). Lineage (NCBI taxonomy): Eukaryota > Metazoa > Chordata > Actinopteri > Salmoniformes > Salmonidae > Oncorhynchus > Oncorhynchus mykiss. The sequence continues at coordinate 68,952,195 of NC_143024.1, forward strand.
ACTTCGCCAAACGGGGATGATTTTAAAAATGCGCATTTGCGAAAAAAGCATAATCGTTGCACGAATGTACCTAACCATAAACATCAATGCCTTTCTTAAAATCAATACACAGAAGTATATATTTTTAAACCTGCATATTTAGTTAAAAGAAATTCATGTTAGCAGGCAATATTAACGAGGGAAATTGTGTCAGGGTATATGCAACAGTTTGGGCCACCTGGCTTGTTTGCCGAACTAATGTGCCAGAATTTTACGTAATTATGACATAACATCGAAGGTTGTACAGTGTAACAGCAATATTTAGACTTAGGGATGCCACCCGTTAGATAAAATACGGAACGGAAAGAATAAACGTTTTGTTTTCGAAATTATAGTTTCCGGATTTTACCATATTGATGACCTAAGGCTCATATTTCTGTGTGTTATTATGTTATAATTAAGTCTATGATTTGATATTTGATAGAGCAGTCTGACTGAGCAATGGTAGGCAGCAGCAGGCTCATAAGCATTCATTCAAACAGCACTTTCGTGTGTTTTGCCAGCAGCTCTTCACAATGCTTCAAGCATTGAGCTGTTTATGACTTCAAGCCTATCAACTCCCGAGATTAGGCTGGTGTAACCGATGTGAAATGGCTAGCTAGTTAGCAGGGTGCGCGCTAATAGTGTTTCAAACGTCACTCGCTCTGAGACTCGGAGTAGTTGTTCCCCTTGCTCTGCATGGGTAACGCTGCTTCGAGGGTGGCTATTGTTGATGTGTTCCTGGTTCGAGCCCAGGTAGGAGCGAGGAGAGGGACGGAAGCTATACTGTGACACTGACAATACTAACGTGCCTATAAGAACATCCAATAGTCAATATGAAATACAAACGGTATAGAGAGAAATAGTCCTATAATTCCTATAATAACCTCAACCTAAAACTTCTTATCTGGGATTATTGAAGACTCATGTTAAAAGGAACCACCAGCTTTTGTATGTTCTCATGTTTTGAGCAAGGAACTTAAACGTTAGCTTTCTTACATGGCACATATTGCACTTTTACTTTCTTCTTCTTTTTGCATTATTTAAACCAAATTGAACGTGTTTCATTATTTATTGAGGCTAGATTGATTTGATTGATGTATTATATTAAGTTAAAATAAAAGTGTTTATTCAGTATTGTTGTAATTGTCATTATAAATAAAAAATATAAAAACAATCAGCCGATTAATCAGTATCGGCTTTTTTGGTCCTCCAATAATTGCTATCGGTATCGACGTTGAAAAATCTATAATCGGTCGACCTCTAATACATACATACCGTAGAATGATAAATCATGCAATTATTATTCTCAAGCTAACCAAAAGCATTTAGCTACGAATGCCTGTTCTCGCCATTTTCAGTTGAATTAATCTAACTTTATTTCATGGCAACTCATAAACAGGTCATGTCGTATTTGTTTCATAGTTGATATGTAATCATATTTCATGACAGTGTAACGGTTTGCTTTTTTTTACAGAAGAATGAAAGAACACAATATGTCTGTCAGGGAATGCTATTCTGATATGTCAGATGAAGAGTTAGACCAGAAAGTCAGCGCCATTAAGGCATGGATGCCCCATGTGGGCTTTAGAATGGTCAAAGGAAGTCTCAGAGCAATGGACCATCGTGTACAACGGCGAAGAGTCTTTGCAGCGTGTAGATGGTGCAGGTATCATTTCCAGAATGATCCAGCTTCGTTGCATTGCTCGGGAAAAATACTCTGTTCCTGCACCCATGTCTCCCGTCCACATTGATACAAATCAGAAATTGATAAAGTATTAAGATGTATAATGTCTCCATCAAATCTAAGTTATTTTAACTTTTTATTCTTACTTATCCGTCAACAAATGTTCAATGATGTATGAAATTGGAGTTGTTCTTCATCAATTGGTAATACATAAATAATGAAGCAGGTTAATAGGTTAAACATTTCACTTTTAATTCCAATGCTTTTTCTTAAGATACAGGTAAGAGGTAAGTACATTATTTTGTATACATGTTGCATATTTCCCATCACCTAATGAACAACCACAATACCAGTCTGGTGTTAAGCTTTCTGTGCTGTATTGACGTATCCTGAAAGGGACATCTGCTGCTTTAGATTAAACGGTCATTTCAGTTATTGTTTTCATATCTACAAAAAATAAGCTATTTTCTTTACTTTCAGAGTGTGAGCTGATCAAGGGGTCGAAAATGTAGATATGGCCAGATGTTCACTGCCTGAGGAGCAGGCTGTGGAAGCTTTATTGCTGGCAAAAGTGTCCATAACCAGAGGTAATTAAACTGTTCTGTGTTATTTTTCTCTCTACCTCTCTGCCTGTCTTGTTGTACATGGAACCTGTCTCACATGCACAGTTTGGAGGAAGAAGGATACCTTGAACTGTCGAATTCTTTCCACCTCTTCTGTGTGGGATATGTGTTCCTACCTCGTCTGCGGGTAGATCTGCAGCATTTCACAGAGAGTTGGAATAATCGCCCCTTAAGTACAGAGGCGAACCTGACACCTCACCAGCTGTGGCATATCGGAATCCTCCAAACACCTGTGCACATTTTTGTTGTTGCCTCAGCACTACACAGCTGATTCAAATGATCAAGTCATCATCAAGCTTCAAGTGGTATTTATGTCTAATAATGACATTATCTTCTATTGTTTGTCCTCATGTGTCTGTTTTTCAGCATAAAGTACTCTTTGGCCACTTAGTGTGGACACCAGTTAAGACCACACACACACAATAACACTCTCTCCTTCACTTCATCCTTCTCCCTAAATCCTCTAGGTTATATCAGCTGTGTCGGGGAACCCCTCCCGCATCTGAACTGGCTGTCAAAGAGGGCACAGCATGATCACAGATGAGAGGTCAGGTCGACAGGAAGTATCATTAAAGAGATGCTTTACATTGAAATACAGATAGAGATGTAGTAGTCCCACAGTTAATGATCCAAGGTCAGTTTTGAATTTTACCTCCTGATGATTATGATGATTGACCGTATTAGAATTTTAAAAAACAAGGCATAATCATGCTCTCTACCCATCTGTCTCTCGTCTGCAGGCATGTTTTGATGTGAGAGAGGAAGCCAGTCCCGTCATCGCCACCTCACCCACTCTTAAGATAACCGTTGGGCCAACTGTGGGCCCAAGGCTGGTTAGGAGACACCGCCAGAGACACTGAAATTGTGATGAACTGAGAGAATATTAGGGTAGCACTGTAATTAATTAATCATATGCTGTCTGCCTCTGTTCTTACCTCTTTCCCTTTCTGTCTTCTACACCTCTCTCCCCACCTCGTCTTTCTTCCTCGTTTTATAATGCACACCATATGTGCATTGAAGTACAGATTGAACTTGTATTTATAATATAATATTACAATTATCATAATTATAATGCATGTATTATGTATTTATAACACCTGGATAATGAACTTCTTTCAATAAAGCGTTTCACATTCTCCACTGGCTGAAATTAAGTATCTCATTGAAATACTACCCTGTGTCCTGATTAATGCAGATGAAGGGAGTTAGATATGCATAGTTTATTTTCATTCTGTATATATGAATTACACATCACCCTTTACTTAAATCATGTTTCTAGTCTATTGCATAGTTTCAATGTGTAATCATTGTTATCCCAGGAACAGGAGTGGTAAACACTGTTTAAGTGTATAGTTGTAATACATACATGCAGACACATTATCATTCAAAGAATGTAGTTTGATACACCTGGTATTGGATATGACTGAAAAATAATGTCTCAGCGATTCATACCTGAACCGCACCTTTATTTGCCAAGGAAGAGTACATGATCAGTGAATATATTCAATGTACAGGCTACAATGCCTCATGTGTGGTAATAAATACAGCACATGTATATAGGACTTGTATCCTTGGCACAATAAAGTTATTATATTCTACTCAATCCATAGACTTCATTAATGCCATTCAGACTTGAAGTTGATACAACAACTATGATAGCTGAGGCTCATAGATTGGTATGAATATTAGTTCAGAACCTAACGTTTTAGGGTCCATACACAGATCGGCTGGCTACATACTGTAGCTAGCTACACATCCATAGGCATACAGTTATTTTTATCCTCCATTACACAATAAGCAAGTAAATAGTTAGCTAACGTTAGCTATGTTACTTCAGCTGCATTGCATGGTAAGGCAATATTACACAATTGTACATTCAATTTGCAGTAAATGCTTCAGCTAGCTAGATTCTTTACATCCATTGTTTCCCAAGACGACAGCCTGGTTTACTGGTTTTCTCAGGAGTCCCTAAAACATTAAACAACACAAATTACAATGTCATACTGTACTCATGTCATAACACCAGCTAGCTAGCTGGCTAATGTTAGCTAGTCAGTTAACTTGCTAAATCGTGATTTTCGTAAATTAACTTTGACAAAAAAATATGCATAATTGTACATTTTTAGTTTGACTCGTTATGACGTTATAACTACTTACATCTGCTTCCCCCGTAATGTTTTGTCAGTCAATTTTGTTGAAGAACGCCACCAGGGACCGGTGGCTCCCGTCAAATTTGTCATTGGAACCACTCAATATTGTTGGTCATATAAAAACCTTGGGACCAAAATGCATAATGAGTGCTCTATCTCCCCCTTGTGGTGGTCTGGAGAAATTACGCCGTGATGCTGGGTACCTCTAAGTCTCGCGGTGCAAGCTCGCAACTTTTAGCCTCTCTGATCTCCCAAACCCGGATCCGGTATCGTGACTACAGCCTCAAGCTCATTACCATAACGCAACGTTAACTATTCATGAAAATCGCAAATGAAATGAAATAAATATGCCATCTCGCAAGCTTAGCCTTTTGTAAACAAAACTGTCATCTCAGATTTTCAAAATATGCTTCTCAACCATAGGAAAACAATAATTTGTGTAACAGTAGCTAGCAAACAAAGGATTTAGCGTTAGCATTAGCGTTAGCATCCAGCACGCAACATTTCAACAAAAACATAAAAGCCTTCAAATAAAATCATTTACCTTTGAAGAACTTCTGATGTTTTCAATGAGGATACTCTCAGTTGGATAGCAGATGCTCAGTTTTTCCAAAAAGATTCTTTGTGTATTAGAAATAGCTCCGTTTTATACATCACATTTGGCTACCAAAAAAAAAACGAAAATTCAGTCCTCAAAACGCGAACTTTTTTCCAAATTAACTCCATAATATCGACTGAAAACATGGCAAACGTTGTTTAGAATCAATCATCAAGGTGTTTTTCACATATCTCTTCATTGATACATCGTTCTTGGACACATGCTTTCTCCCCTGAATCAAATGGTAAAGTGGAAGCAGCTGGCAGTTGCGCACCGAATTCGACGCAGGACACCAGGCGGACACTTGGAAAATGTAGTCTCTTATGGTCAATCTTCCAATGATATGCCTACAAATACGTCACAATGCTGCTAAGACCTTGGGCGAACGACAGAAAGTGTAGGCTCATTCGTTGCGCAATCACAGCCATATAAGGAGAGAATGGAAAACAGAGCTTCAGAAATTCTGCTAATTCCTGGGTGATGCATCATCTTGGTTTCGCCTGTAGAATGAGTTCTGGGGCACTTACAGACAAAATCTTTGCAGATTCTGAAACTTCAGAGTGTTTTCTTATATGCATAGTGCATAATATGCATAGTCGAGCATCTTTTCGTGACAAAATATCGCGCTTAAAACGGGAACGTTTTTTATCCAAAAATGAAATAGCGCCCCTAGAGATCTAAGAGGAGGAACCACTGTAGTTACAAGGTGGGCATTTCATAATGTATATATTTGTAAGTATTGACCTTGGGATATTCAATGTAGTCGGAGCTAGATTCCACAAAGCCTGGTCTCGGATTCACACTGTTGGAGAAGTTCATCAGAAACTTCCTTCACCATGGAGTGGAGTTTAGTCCGCTAGGCCCCTGCTAGAGCGTCACGTCTCTCTACCTCCTCTCCCTCGCGCTTTATCAGCTCTGGTTAATAAAGTAGTTTAAAAATGGACTTTTCTGCTGCTTCCCTCACTCGGATCGGATTGGACCGGGTCTGGATCCAATCAGGTCTATACGGAATGGGTCTAGTTGTCCTCGGGTCCGTTCGGAACGGGTCTCTATATTTATTTTAATTTATTTATGCATATCAGGTCCGGATCGGAAAGCCCCTGTCCATTTCGGGAACACGTCCAACTTTTTGGATCCATGAAGGCCTCTACAGTACGGGGCCACAGGGTAGCTTCAATCCCGGCTGTTCTAGGTCTGGTAATGGTGCGATATTTAGCAGTGCAACACTATACAGTGAGTACTAGTGTAAATGATAACAGTCCAATGTACCACAGGGAGCTATCCCCAACAGTATATCCTTGTGTCATCGTTTATTGGCCTTTTATAGGGACAAGGCTTTTGTCCTAAAAACAGTAAGTTCTTTCTCTATGTTAGCAAACACAACAACCCACCCAGGACCCGAGGGGCATGGTATAGACGATTAAAGCCCAATTCCAGATCCATACTTGATAGTTTCCTCCCTCCTGTCACAACTGATAAGACTCACATCTTAGTTTTGCTGCAAAACAGTTTTTTTTCAGGACCTCTGAGATTCAGATCGTTTGTTTTCTTCTACAGAGACTAGTTGCTATTCTCCACAATAGACGCATCTTGATTTATATTTAATCCATTCTCATAGGTCTCACTGCGATGACAAATAGGCTTCCTGTTCCCCTGCTCCCTGTGGGAGGTTAATGCGTTGAAACCGAACCCAACCTGGGTAGCTAAGAACAAGTAGCTAAACCTGAATAATTTATGTAGAATGCTGCAAGCCTTTTTCTGCCCCCTTGTATCCATCTGAAGTTGAGAGTTCTGAAAGGGGTGCAAGCGCGTGCTTAGGCAACAAAAAAGGCTCTCGATGGTAGTGCATTAAACTTTGAGAAACAAGAAATCAGGAGGCAGAAAGTAAGTGAAAATCAGTGTGTCAGGTCATATTCTAGGCATTCTCCACTAGGCTTTTAAGCAAATTTCCTGTCCTTGTGTTTATTTGAAGCATTTTGCTGCTGTGTCCCTGAAAAGTTCACGCACGATCACGGTCGCAAACACACACATACACACACACACACAAACACACACGACGCACTCTATATGAACCATCAATTTGTTCCAACAAAGCTAAGGTGTAGTTTGAAGTGATGTGTTCTTATTTCCGCCCTCAAAACACTTTCATTTAATTTTCATTTAATTTTTTGAAACAGATGTAGAGACAGATGTGTACAACAATCTTGTTTTA